>NW_028232046.1:142500-145000 GCF_054491065.1 Syngnathus leptorhynchus
TCAGAGGCCACGGGGAACCACCCTGTCACAGGTGATCTTCCAAGCCAACGACCCCACCCAGACACCCAGCAGGTTGTCCCACCAGAGACCCCAGGCATGACGCAGCAGCTCGACGTGTGACACCAACCAGACCACTTCCCTAACGAAGCCCCCCAGCCGAAGGCCCCGCGGGTCCACAGGCCCGATCCCATCATTACGGAGCACGCACGCACCCACACCCAGGCCCACAAGGCATCCCAGGCAAAGCCACCAGCAAGCCGCCAGCCGGGACGACTGACGGACCCGCAACAGCAGCCGGGACGGTGCCCCAGTGTCGCTGAACGACACACCGCCCCGGTCCATCTCCATAGTGACCCGCAAACCGTCCGGGCAGACCCTCGCACCGTACCACACTCCAGGGATCTTCCACATCCACAGAGACCAATGAGGTGTCCAGGCCCACCAACCTGTACTGGGAACCACGACAGACAGCCAAGGCCCCGCGCGCCACCGCGCGCATGCTAGGCAGTGGCCCCCCCACTGCGGACGAGCCGGGACAACCACTGCTTCGCGCCACCTGTCGCCTCCCCTTTCACCATCGTCCTCCTGGCTACCACCAACCACACCGGCCCGTCCCGCGGACCACCATCCTGAGCAGGACAAAGTCCCCTCATCAAGCAGCCCATCTGGAGTAGCCCAGCATGGCAGGCGCCGCAGCGAATTCGGCCTTCGCCCCAGAAGAAGCGGCACAAGCGTTCAAAAGCATGGATGAGAGAATCCATAGCGAGAAAGGCAGGGTCATAGGGACAAATCCCTCTCCACAATCCAAACCCGCAGCTGCGAGCTCGGTGTCGGTGCCACCGCAGCCCACCCCAATGAGCAGCCCACACGGGCGACGAATCGCCCTCACGCGTCCAGTACGCCTAGCTTCCCACTACACACAGGCCATGACCATGGGAAACCGAGTCGAAAGCCCTCGCACGGCCAGTAAGCGACCGCCAGCTACTGTTCAGCCCACCCTCCGGCAAGCCTCCCAGCAGACCCGGCTATCAAGCCCCGTCCCTTTGAGAACCCTGGGATCGACTCCACGCACCCTTCACGTGGCAGACAGCCTCATCAGTTGCTTCCCGGCCGAAGCCCAGCCTGAGGGGCCAGACCCCCAGTCCTGCCTGGACTCGACCACGAGCATAGCGTTCAAAACCGGCCAAGTTGAATGAAGCAGGAGACTCGGTCAGTACAGGCTCTGACCTGCTTCCTTGACCAGCGCAACAGCCGCAAGGTGTCTCACTCACCCAACAAACTGCCTGCCGTGCCGTCACACAGGGACCTCCATATCCACCTCACTCGTTTCGTCACCCGACACGCGTCGGACAACCCCACTCGTCAGTGATATGCCGGCGACTCACACCCGCACAACATACCACAGGCATCTCTGTCAAAATGCCCTCCCAGAAACAAGCTGTGGCACCATCATAGCATCCGTCGCCCATACTCTCATAACCAGACCGACGGCGGCCACCAGTGCCACTGAGGAGTTGTCAGGAGCTTCGCCAGCCTGGGTCCACCCGCTCCACCGGCCAGACTGACTGTGACTCCGACTCTGTGCAGCTGCGACACGGACTTCCGAACCAAAGGAGTTTTCGCAACATGGTCTGTAGACATGACTACAGCCGTTCGAGGACCCTCAGCCAAACCCCGAAAGTTGGTCCCCATGGCCTCCGAGGCGGTTGATCACACGCCATACACGCACCCAACCTCAAGCACGTGAAGATGAGGTCGCTCGAGCAGTCACGACCCCCCATTAAGCCGTGCCTCCGCGGTTCTTGATAACCCAGGTCCGCAATCCTGGGCAGCTCGGCTCAGCCAGAGCTCAGTCACCGTTCCCTTTAAGACTTTACTAAGAATCAAACCCGGGCAGCAGCCGGCACGACCCAGTAAGGCCTGCCCCCAACCAAAGCCAAGTCCACAGTCTGACCCACTTGGGAGAGGCCCCCATCAGAGATGCCGAGCTCGCTCCCCGTAAAGCCATCCAGCGACCAGCACTCATCACGGCTGCCCAGGCTTCACAGTATTTGCGTTTCCGCTAGGATTTGAGAAATTACATTCGACAGAAGGCGCCACATCCAGCCTTTGTTTATTATCACTATGTGTAACGGCATCAGCACCGTCTCGGTTCGTCTCAGTCTCGCCACCATTCAGTCACACCAGGCGTACCAGCAGGGCGCCGAGCGAGCGCACAAGCCAGCCTGCAAGGTGCTAGAGGGCGACCCGCAGTGGGTAGGAACCGTCCACCAGTGTCGGCAAGCCGAGGCCGATGGGGGCCCTACCAAGGCAGGTCATGATTGCCAGTCGGTCAGATAGGAAATGGGTTACTCGGAGCCCGCCGGGATCAGACGGGCAACCGGGGAGAGGGAGCTACATGAGTACCGTCGCCGGGTTCAGACGACGGCCCCAGGATTCTCGTAGTGTTCGGTATCGCCCTTCCTCCTATCCATAGGTAGTCATCCTACTGCAGAATCCG
>NW_028232046.1:152500-167500 GCF_054491065.1 Syngnathus leptorhynchus
GCCGGCGACTTACCCGCGCGAGGCACGCACTGCGTGCGGCCAGGATGCGGAGTTGGATCGGCGCTGGTTGGGAACCCTCGGGGAACGAAGGCGGACGGCGGCCAGCCGGCGCCGACGAACCCGTCGGGGAGGGGGCTGGTGGCAGGCGCGATCGGCACTATTGCTGACTGCCGGGAGGGAAGCTGCGCCCCGGCCGAGTCAGACTCAGCCGTTGCGGCCCCCCCGAGCCCGCAGCGCGTAGCGCGGAAGCCATACGCCCCCCCGATGCGGAGCGACAGACGCCCCCGCGACCGCGGTTGGTCGGGAAGGCTTTTCGGATAGAGGTCGGACGGTGTGTGTGGACGGCTTCCCGTGGTGCCGCCGCTATCAAGCCGGAGGGTTTGAGAAACGACATTCGCGGAAGGACCGGCGCGGCCGGCGGACGCTCGCACGCGCGGCGCCCGACACTCAGCCGCTCGCTCGGCCTCCGTGGATCGTGGCTAGGTGGGATGGATGCCAAACCGGGTCGTCTCGGTCTCGCCGCAGTACGGTCGCGCCGGGGCCTGCGGGGCGGCGCGGGGAGCGCACGCTCACGCGGCGGCCGGGGCGCTAGAGTGCGACCCGCAGTGGGTAGGAACCGTCCACCCGACGTCGGACGAGCCGAGGCCGATGGAGGCCCTACCAAGGCGGGTCATGAGTGCCAGTCGGTCAGTTGGGTGAGGGGGTACTCGGAGGCCCGCCGGGAGCAGACGGGCGACCGGGGATGGGGGGCGTACGCGGGCGGGCGCCGGGAGAAGACGGCCCGTCCGGGGTCGAATCTCGGCCTGTGTTTTCGGAGCCGGCCGGGCATCACGCTCCCTCCTTGGATGGACAACATTCGTAGTTGACACTTTGTGTCATTTTATCCGAGCGGGCGGGCGCCTCGAGAGGCGGACCGTCCGGGGCGACTCTCGGCCTGTGTTTTCGGAGCCGGCCGGGCCTCAAGCTCCCTCCTTGGATGGACAACATTCGTAGTTGACACTTTGTGTCATTTTATCCGAGCGGGCGGGCGCCGCGAGGCGGACCGTCCGGGGCGACTCTCGGCCTGTGTTTTCGGAGCCGGCCGGGCATCACGCTCCCTCCTTGGATGGACAACATTCGTAGTTGACACTTTGTGTCATTTTATCCGAGCGGGCGGGCGCCTCGAGAGGCGGACCGTCCGGGGCGACTCTCGGCCTGTGTTTTCGGAGCCGGCCGGGCCTCAAGCTCCCTCCTTGGATGGACAACATTCGTAGTTGACACTTTGTGTCATTTTATCCGAGCGGGCGGGCGCCGCGAGGCGGACCGTCCGGGGCGACTCTCGGCCTGTGTTTTCGGAGCCGGCCGGGCATCACGCTCCTTCCTTGGATGGACAACATTCGCAGTTGACACTTTGTGTCATTTTATCCGAGCAGACGGGCGCCTCGAGAGGCGGACCGTCCGGGGCGACTCTCGGCCTGTGTTTTCGGAGCCGGCCGGGCATCACGCTCCCTCCTTGGATGGACAACATTCGTAGTTGACACTTTGTGTCATTTTATCCGAGCGGGCGGGCGCCTCGAGAGGCGGACCGTCCGGGGCGACTCTCGGCCTGTGTTTTCGGAGCCGGCCGGGCCTCAAGCTCCCTCCTTGGATGGACAACATTCGTAGTTGACACTTTGTGTCATTTTATCCGAGCGGGCGGGCGCCGCGAGGCGGACCGTCCGGGGCGACTCTCGGCCTGTGTTTAAGGAGCCGGCCGGGCATCACGCTCCTTCCTTGGATGGACAACATTCGCAGTTGACACTTTGTGTCATTTTATCCGAGCAGACGGGCGCCGCGAGGCGGACCGTCCGGGGCGACTCTCGGCCTGTGTTTTCGGAGCCGGCCGGGCATCACGCTCCCTCCTTGGATGGACAACATTCGTAGTTGACACTTTGTGTCATTTTATCCGAGCAGACGGGCGCCGCGAGGCGGACCGTCCGGGGCGACTCTCGGCCTGTGTTTAAGGAGCCGGCCGGGCATCACGCTCCTTCCTTGGATGGACAACATTCGCAGTTGACACTTTGTGTCATTTTGTTCGGCCTGTGTTTAAGGAGGCGGCCGTCCTCCACTCGGTCCGTGTTTAAGGAGCGACACTCGCGCTCCGGTTTGGCCTGTATTTAGGGAGGCGGCCGTCCTCCGCTTGGTCTGTGTTAAGGGCGACACTCGGTCCATGTTTGAGGAGCCTGGCCCTGACGCTCCTCTCCGGCCTGTGTTTAAGGAGGCGGCCGTCCTCCCCTTGGTCTGTGTTAAGGGCGACACTCGGTCCATGTTTGAGGAGCCTGGCCCTGACGCTCCTCTCCGGCCTGTGTTTAAGGAGGCGGCCGTCCTCCCCTTGGTCTGTGTTAAGGGCGACACTCGGTCCATGTTTGAGGAGCCTGGCCCTGACGCTCCTCTCCGGCCTGTGTTTAAGGAGGCGGCCGTCCTCCCCTTGGTCTGTGTTAAGGGCGACACTCGGTCCATGTTTGAGGAGCCTGGCCCTGACGCTCCTCTCCGGCCTGTGTTTAAGGAGGCGGCCGTCCTCCCCTTGGTCTGTGTTAAGGGCGACACTCGGTCCATGTTTGAGGAGCCTGGCCCTGACGCTCCTCTCCGGCCTGTGTTTAAGGAGGCGGCCGTCCTCCCCTTGGTCTGTGTTAAGGGCGACACTCGGTCCATGTTTAAGGAGCCTGGCCCTGACGCTCCTCTCCGGCCTGTGTTTAAGGAGGCGGCCGTCC
This sequence comes from Syngnathus leptorhynchus, assembly GCF_054491065.1. Lineage (NCBI taxonomy): Eukaryota > Metazoa > Chordata > Actinopteri > Syngnathiformes > Syngnathidae > Syngnathus > Syngnathus leptorhynchus. Next base: position 155,230 of record NW_028232046.1, read on the forward strand.
TCCCCTTGGTCTGTGTTAAGGGCGACACTCGGTCCATGTTTGAGGAGCCTGGCCCTGACGCTCCTTTCCGGCCTGTGTTTAAGGAGGCGGCCGTCCTCCCCTTGGTCTGTGTTAAGGGCGACACTCGGTCCGTGTTTAAGGAGCCGGCCCTGACGCTCCTCTTCGGCCTGTGTTTAAGGAGGCGGCCGTCCTCCACTTCCTTCCATGCACCACCACATTCGCAGTTGACACTTTGCCATTTTTTCAGAGAGGTGACACTTAGTCGTTTTTTCGAAAGTTGACACTTAGTCGTTTTTTCGAAAGTTGACACTTTGCCGTTTTTTCAGAGAGGTGACACTTTGTCGTTTTTTCGAAAGTTGACACTTAGCCGTTTTTTCGAAAGTTGACACTTAGCCGTTTTTTCGAAAGTTGACACTTAGTCGTTTTTTCGAAAGTTGACACTTAGTCACTTTTTCGCCACAGTGACACCTCCAGCGCGTGCCACGGCGCTTTTCAGGTCTTCTATCCGACCTTGTGCTGTCGAGGACGGCGTGTCCGACGCCGTGGGGAGACCAGCACCATCTCCTCCATACTCGTAAACGAGGTGCTTTGGAAAACGGGGGGAAAGTCGATGAGTACACTGACTACTGGGACCATTTCATTGTACTCTGGCGCACCTGAAGACCAAAAAAGGTACTGCACCTTAGCCCGGGTACCTCACCCCCTGGTACCTCGAGGAGAACTTAGAAAAATTTCGACAAATTTTTGGTGAGCTCCAGGGAGAGAGGCTGATTTTTCGCTTTTTGAGGCCGACCGCCGAACCGGCGCGGGGCGGACTCACAAGCCCCGCAGAGCCGTGGGCACTTAGTCGTTTTTTCAGAGAGGCGACACTTAGTCGTTTTTTTGAAAGTTGACACTTAGCCGTTTTTTCGAAAGTTGACACTTAGCCGTTTTTTCGAAAGTCGACACTTAGCCGTTTTTTCGAAAGTTGACACTTAGTCGTTTTTTCGAAAGTTGACACTTAGTCGTTTTTTCGCCACAATTGGCTCTGAGCTCCAGGGGGAGAGCCTGGTTTTGCCTTATTTCAGGCCGGCTGGGGAACCGGCGCGGGTCGGATGCACGAGCCCGCAGAGCCGTGGGCACTTTGCCGTTTTTTCAGAGAGGCGACACTTAGTCGTTTTTTCAGAGAGGCGACACTTAGCCGTTTTTTCAGAGAGGCGACACTTAGCCGTTTTTTCAGAGAGGCGACACAGCCGTTTTTTCAGAGAGGCGACACTTAGCCGTTTTTTCAGAGAGGCGACACTTAGCCGTTTTTTCGAAAGTTGACACTTAGTCGTTTTTTCGAAAGTTGACACTTAGTCGTTTTTTCGCCGATTTTGCTGGGACCTCCAGGCGAGGACCGGCGTTTTCCGTCTTCCGGGTCCGACCCGGGAACCAGCGCTGAGCGGACACATTCGCTCGCAAGTGCCGTTGGCACTTAGAAAATTTTTCGTTTGTCATGAGCTCCGGGCGAGGACCGGCGTTTTTCGTCTTCCGGGTTCGACCCGGGAACCAGCGCCGAGCGGACACATTCGCTCGCAAGTGCCGTTGGCACTTAGAAAATTTTTCGTTTGTCATGAGCTCCGGGCGGAGACCGGCGTTTTTCGTCTTCCGGGTTCGACCCGGGAACCAGCGCCGAGCGGACACATTCGCTCGCAAGTGCCGTTGGCACTTAGAAAATTTTTCGTTTGTCATGAGCTCCGGGCGGAGACCGGCGTTTTTCGTCTTCCGGGTCCGACCCGGGAACCAGCGCCGAGCGGACACATTCGCTCGCAAGTGCCGTTGGCACTTAGAAAATTTTTCGTTTGTCATGAGCTCCGGGCGGAGACCGGCGTTTTTCGTCTTCCGGGTCCGACCCGGGAACCAGCGCCGAGCGGACACATTCGCTCGCAAGTGCCGTTGGCACTTAGAAAATTTTTCGTTTGTCATGAGCTCCGGGCGGAGACCGGCGTTTTTCGTCTTCCGGGTTCGACCCGGGAACCAGCGCCGAGCGGACACATTCGCTCGCAAGTGCCGTTGGCACTTAGAAAATTTTTCGTTTGTCATGAGCTCCGGGCGGAGACCGGCGTTTTTCGTCTTCCGGGTTCGACCCGGGAACCAGCGCCGAGCGGACACATTCGCTCGCAAGTGCCGTTGGCACTTAGAAAATTTTTCGTTTGTCATGAGCTCCGGGCGGAGACCGGCGTTTTTCGTCTTCCGGGTCCGACCCGGGAACCAGCGCCGAGCGGACACATTCGCTCGCAAGTGCCGTTGGCACTTAGAAAATTTTTCGTTTGTCATGAGCTCCGGGCGGAGACCGGCGTTTTTCGTCTTCCGGGTTCGACCCGGGAACCAGCGCCGAGCGGACACATTCGCTCGCAAGTGCCGTTGGCACTTAGAAAATTTTTCGTTTGTCATGAGCTCCGGGCGGAGACCGGCGTTTTTCGTCTTCCGGGTTCGACCCGGGAACCAGCGCCGAGCGGACACATTCGCTCGCAAGTGCCGTTGGCACTTAGAAAATTTTTCGTTTGTCATGAGCTCCGGGCGGAGACCGGCGTTTTTCGTCTTCCGGGTTCGACCCGGGAACCAGCGCCGAGCGGACACATTCGCTCGCAAGTGCCGTTGGCACTTAGAAAATTTTTCGTTTGTCATGAGCTCCGGGCGGAGACCGGCGTTTTTCGTCTTCCGGGTTCGACCCGGGAACCAGCGCCGAGCGGACACATTCGCTCGCAAGTGCCGTTGGCACTTAGAAAATTTTTCGTTTGTCATGAGCTCCGGGCGGAGACCGGCGTTTTTCGTCTTCCGGGTTCGACCCGGGAACCAGCGCCGAGCGGACACATTCGCTCGCAAGTGCCGTTGGCACTTAGAAAATTTTTCGTTTGTCATGAGCTCCGGGCGGAGACCGGCATTTTTCGTCATTCGAGGCCGACGGGGGAACCAGCCGGAGCGGACACGTTTGCTCGGAAGAGCCGTTGGCACTTAGAAAAAATTCCGTGTCTCGTGAGCTCCAGGGGGGACAGGCTGGTTTTATTCATCCGTAGCCGACATGGGAACCAGCGCGGAGCGGATTGGTGTTGCGCTGGCATATACCTCATCTCTCTCAGGAGTCCCCCCCTTATACGTGCCGATGGTGTTTTGGAAAACGGGGGGTAACTGGATGAGTACACTGACTAGGGGGACCAGTACACTAGCGAGTGGGACCAGTACACTGACTAGTGGGACCAACACACTATGAGCGCCTGGTACCTAAAATGGAAGTATAGAGGCCGAATTTCGGGCAAGATCACGCCGGGTTAGGCTTCCAGGACCTCGGCTAAGCAATTTTAACGGGTCGCCCGGTTCTTTTTTGAACCAGCCCGGTTCTTTTTTTGATCCAGCCCGGTTCTTTTTACACTTCCAGCTGGAGCTCGGGAGCGGCTTTTTGCACAAGATCACGCCGTGTTAGGCTTCCAGGACCTCGGCTAAGCAATTTTAACGGGTCGCCCGGTTCTTTTTTGATCCAGCCCGGTTCTTTTTTTTATCCAGCCTGGTTCTTTTTACACTTCCAGCTGGAGCTCGGGAGCGGCTTTTTGCACAAGATCACGCCGTGTTAGGCTTCCAGGACCTCGGCTAAGCAATTTTAACGGGTCGCCCGGTTCTTTTTTTTATCCAGCCCGGTTCTTTTTTTATCCAGCCCGGTTCTTTTTACACTTCCAGCTGGAGCTCGGGAGCGGCTTTTTGCACAAGATCACGCCGTGTTAGGCTTCCAGGACCTCGGCTAAGCAATTTTAACGGGTCGCCCGGTTCTTTTTTGATCCAGCCCGGTTCTTTTTTGATCCAGCCCGGTTCTTTTTACACTTCCAGCTGGAGCTCGGGAGCGGCTTTTTGCACAAGATCACGCCGTGTTAGGCTTCCAGGACCTCGGCTAAGCAATTTTAACGGGTCGCCCGGTTCTTTTTTGATCCAGCCCGGTTCTTTTTTTATCCAGCCCGGTTCTTTTTACACTTCCAGCTGGAGCTCGGGAGCGGCTTTTTGCACAAGATCACGCCGTGTTAGGCTTCCAGGACCTCGGCTAAGCAATTTTAACGGGTCGCCCGGTTCTTTTTTGAACCAGCCCGGTTCTTTTTTTGATCCAGCCCGGTTCTTTTTACACTTCCAGCTGGAGCTCGGGAGCGGCTTTTTGCACAAGATCACGCCGTGTTAGGCTTCCAGGACCTCGGCTAAGCAATTTTAACGGGTCGCCCGGTTCTTTTTTGAACCAGCCCGGTTCTTTTTTTTATCCAGCCCGGTTCTTTTTACACTTCCAGCTGGAGCTCGGGAGCGGCTTTTTGCACAAGAACACGCCGTGTTCGGCTTCCAGGACCTCGGCTAAGCAATTTTAACGGGTCGCCCGGTTCTTTTTTGATCCAGCCCGGTTCTTTTTTTTATCCAGCCCGGTTCTTTTTACACTTCCAGCTGGAGCTCGGGAGCGGCTTTTTGCACAAGATCACGCCGTGTTAGGCTTCCAGGACCTCGGCTAAGCAATTTTAACGGGTCGCCCGGTTCTTTTTTGATCCAGCCCGGTTCTTTTTTTTATCCAGCCCGGTTCTTTTTACACTTCCAGCTGGAGCTCGGGAGCGGCTTTTTGCACAAGATCACGCCGTGTTAGGCTTCCAGGACCTCGGCTAAGCAATTTTAACGGGTCGCCCGGTTCTTTTTTGATCCAGCCCGGTTCTTTTTTTTATCCAGCCCGGTTCTTTTTACACTTCCAGCTGGAGCTCGGGAGCGGCTTTTTGCACAAGATCACGCCGTGTTAGGCTTCCAGGACCTCGGCTAAGCAATTTTAACGGGTCGCCCGGTTCTTTTTTGATCCAGCCCGGTTCTTTTTTTTATCCAGCCCGGTTCTTTTTACACTTCCAGCTGGAGCTCAGCAGCGGCTTTTTGCACAAGATCACGCCGGGTTAGGCTTCCAGGACCTCGGCTAAGCAATTTTAACGGGTCGCCCGGTTCTTTTTTTGATCCAGCCCGGTTCTTTTTACACTTCCAGCTGGAGCTCAGCAGCGGCTTTTTGCACAAGATCACGCCGGGTTAGGCTTCCAGGACCTCGGCTAAGCACTTCTAACGGGCCCTGGTCCACCCCTGCCAGCGCATTTCAAAACTTGGCATTAATTTCGACCTAAGAGACGAAGTCTGATTTTTTTCTACCACTTGGGCGGCCTTTTTGCACCCAGAACACCCGCACCGGCACCATAAATTCGAAGGGTGCCGAGTGCGTCGGCGCAGATTCTGCGACGGAGTGACACTTCCCTCTTGTGGACATTCGGCGGTAGGTGAAATGCGCACTCGGTCTTCTCTTTTCTTTTCCTTCCAGTGAAACTTTGGCAACATTCTGCGAGCTGCTGGCTTCCAGAACCTCGGCCAAGCAGGTGGAGGATTTTTTTCCACTTCCAGCTGGAGGTGAGGAGGGACTTTTTGGGCAAGATCACGCCGACTTAGCAAGCAAGGTGGAAGTGCCAGCATGCTCCGTGGCTGGAAGTGTGGATGTGCCAGCACCCTCCGTGCCTGGAGCTATGGAAGTGTGGAGCTCCAGCACCCTCCGTGCCTATGGAAGTGTGGAGCTCCAGCACCCTCCCTGCCTATGGAAGTGTGGAGCTCCAGCACCCTCCCTGCCTATGGAAGTGTGGAGCTCCAGCACCCTCCCTGCCTATGGAAGTGTGGAGCTCCAGCACCCTCCCTGCCTATGGAAGTGTGGAGCTCCAGCACCCTCCCTGCCTATGGAAGTGTGGAGCTCCAGCACCCTCCCTGCCTATGGAAGTGTGGAGCTCCAGCACCCTCCCTGCCTATGGAAGTGTGGAGCTCCAGCACCCTCCCTGCCTATGGAAGTGTGGAGCTCCAGCACCCTCCCTGCCTATGGAAGTGTGGAGCTCCAGCACCCTCCCTGCCTATGGAAGTGTGGAGCTCCAGCACCCTCCCTGCCTATGGAAGTGTGGAGCTCCAGCACCCTCCCTGCCTATGGAAGTGTGGAGCTCCAGCACCCTCCGTGCCTGGAGCTATGGAGCTCTGGAGCTCTGGAGCTATGGAGCTATGGAAGTAGGGAGCTATGGAGCTCTGGAGCTATGGAGCTATGGAGCTATGGAAGTATGGAGCTCTGGAGCTATGGAGCTATGGAGCTCTGGGGCTATGGAAGTATGGAGCTATGGAGCTATGGAGCTATGGAGCTATGGAGCTCTGGAGCTATGGAGCTATGGAAGTAGGGAGCTATGGAGCTATGGATGTATGGAGCTATGGAGCCACCAGCCAGCCAGGCTGGAGCTATGGAAGTATGGAGCCATGGAGCTCCGGAGCTATGGAAGTATGGAGCTATGGAGCTATGGAGCTCTGGAGCTCTGGAGCTATGGAGCTATGGAGCTATGGATGTATGGAGCTATGGAGCCACCAGCCAGCCAGGCTGGAGCTATGGAAGTATGGAGCCATGGTGCTCTGGAGCTATGGAAGTATGGAGCTATGGAGCTATGGAGCTATGGAGGTATGGAGCTATGGAGCTATGGAGGTATGGAGCTCTGGAGCTATGGTGCTATGGAGCTCTGGAGGTATGGAGCTATGGAGCTATGGTGCTATGGAGCTCTGGAGCTATGGAAGTATGGAGCTCTGGTGCTATGGAAGTATGGAAGTATGGAGCTATGGAGCTATGGAGCTCTGGAGCTATGGAAGTATGGAGCTATGGAGCTCTGGAGGTATGGAGGTATGGTGCTATGGAGCTCTGAAGCTATGGAACTATGGAGCTCTGAAGCTATGGAGCTATGGAGCTCTGGTGCTCTGCAGCTATGGAAGTATGGAGGTATGGAGCCACCAGCCAGCACCCTCCGTGGCTCATCCACGCCGGCCCAGAGTTCCAGCCGCTCGGCTTCACTCTCTCACAAGCCCCGCCTGGAGCTCCCCGGCCCACCCCTGGTACCTCAACTACCGAGGCCAGCCGCTCGACCACGCCGGCGCAGAGTTCCAGCCGCTCGGATAAGCTCTGTCACTCTCCCGCTAAGCAGCCACCGGTAACGGGGAAATGTCGCCGCCTTGTGGACACGCCCTTGTAAATGAATGGGCTTTCGCACTTAGTGCAATTTTCGCCAACTCTCTGACTGGAGCAATGGAAGTATGGAGCTCTGGAGCTCTGGAGCTATGGAAGTATGGAGCTATGGAAGTATGGAGCTATGGAGCTATGGATCTATGGAAGTATGGAGTTATGGAGCTCTGGAGCTATGGAGCTATGGAGCTATGGAGCTATGGAGCTATGGAAGTCTGGAGCTATGGAAGTATGGAGCTATGGAAGTATGGAGCTATGGAGCTATGGAGCTATGGAGCCACCAGCCAGCACCCTCCGTGGCTCAACCACGCCGGCCCAGAGTTCCAGCCGCTCGGCTTCACTCTCTCACAAGCCCCGCCTGGAGCTCCCCAGCCCGCCCCTGGTACCTCAACTACCGAGGCCAGCCGCTCGACCAGGCCGGCCCAGAGTTCCAGCCGCTCGGCTTCACTCTCTCACAAGACCCGCCTGGAGCTCCCCGGCCCACCCCTGGTACCTCAACTACCGAGGCCAGCCGTTCGACCACGCCGGCGCAGAGTTCCAGCCGCTCGGATAAGCTCTGTCACTCTCCTGCCGCGCAGCCACCGGTAACGGGGAAATGTCGCCGCCTTGTGGACACGCCCTTGTAAATGAATGGGCTTTCGCACTTAGTGCAATTTTCGCCAACTCTCTGACTGGAGCTATGGAAGTATGGAGCTATGGAGCCACCAGCCACCCAGGCTGGAGCTATGGAGCTCTGGAGGTATGGAGCTCTGGTGCTATGGAAGTATGGAGCTCTGGTGCCATGGAAGTATGGAGCTATGGAGCTATGGAAGTATGGAGCTATGGAGCTCTGGAAGTATGGAGCTATGGAGCTCTGGAGGTATGGAGCTATGGAGCCCTGGAGCTATGGAGCCCTGGAGCTATGGAGCTATGGAGCTCTGGTGCTATGGAGCTATGGAGCTCTGGTGCTATGGAGCTATGGAGCTCTGGTGCTATGGAGCTATGGAGCTCTGGTGCTATGGAGCTATGGAGCTCTGGTGCTATGGAGCTATGGTGCTCTGGTGCTATGGAGCTATGGAGCTCTGGAGGTATGGAGCTATGGAGCTCTGGAGCTCTGGAGGTATGGTGCTATGGAGCTATGGAGCTCTGGAGGTATGGAGGTATGGAGCTCTGGTGCTATGGAGCTATGGAAGTATAGAGCTATGGAAGTATGGAGCTCTGGAGGTATGGAGGTATGGAGCTATGGAGGTATGGAGCTCTGGAGGTATGGAGCTCTGGTGCTATGGAGCTATGGAAGTATAGAGCTATGGAAGTATGGAGCTCTGGAGGTATGGAGGTATGGAGCTCTGCAGCTATGGAAGTATGGAGCTCTGGAGGTATGGAGCCACCAGCCAGCACCCTCCGAGGCTGGATCAATGGAAGTGTTTAGGTACCAGGCGGCCAAAGTGCCGAGGCCTCACGCTCGACCACGCCGGCGCAGAGTTCCAGCCGCTCGGATGAGCTCTGCCACTCTCCCGCCGCGCAGCCACCGGTAACGGGGAAATGTCGCCGCCTTGTGGACACGCCGTTGTAAATGAATGGGCTTTCGCACTTAGTGCAATTTTCGCCAACTCTGTGACTGGAGCTATGGAAGTATGGAGCTCTGGAGCTCTGGAGCTATGGAGCTATGGAAGTATGGAGCTATGGAAGTATGGAGCTATGGAGCTATGGATCTATGGAAGTATGGAGTTATGGAGCTCTGGAGCTATGGAGCTATGGAGCTATGGAGCTATGGAAGTCTGGAGCTATGGAAGTATGGAGCTATGGAGCTATGGAGCTATGGAGCTACGGAGCTATGGAGCTATGGAGCCACCAGCCAGCACCCTCCGTGGCTCAACCACGCCGGCCCAGAGTTCCAGCCGCTCGGCTTCACTCTCTCACAAGCCCCGCCTGGAGCTCCCCAGCCCGCCCCTGGTACCTCAACTACCGAGGCCAGCCGCTCGACCAGGCCGGCCGAGAGTTCCAGCCGCTCGGCTTCACTCTCTCACAAGACCCGCCTGGAGCTCCCCGCCCCACCCCTGGTACCTCAACTACCGAGGCCAGCCGCTCGACCACGCCGGCGCAGAGTTCCAGCCGCTCGGATGAGCTCTGCCACTCTCCCGCCGCGCAGCCACCGGTAACGGGGAAATGTCGCCGCCTTGTGGACACGCCCTTGTAAATGAATGGGCTTTCGCACTTAGTGCAATTTTCGCCAACTCTGTGACTGGTGCTATGGAAGTATGGAGCTCTGGTGCTATGGAAGTATGGAGCTATGGAGCTCTGGTGCTATGGAGCTATGGAGCTCTGGAGGTATGGAGCTCTGGAGGTATGGAGCTCTGGTGCTATGGAGCTATGGAGCTCTGGTGCTATGGAGCTATGGAGCTCTGGAGGTATGGAGCTCTGGAGGTATGGAGCTCTGGTGCTATGGAGCTATGGAGCTCTGGTGCTATGGAGCTCTGGAGGTATGGAGCTATGGAGGTATGGAGCTCTGGTGCTATGGAGCTATGGAGCTATGGTGCTATGGAGCTATGGAGCTCTGGAGGTATGGAGCTCTGGAGGTATGGAGCTCTGGAGGTATGGAGCTCTGGTGCTATGGAGCTATGGAGCTCTGGTGCTATGGAGCTATGGAGCTCTGGAGGTATGGAGCTCTGGTGCTATGGAAGTATGGAGCTCTGGTGCTATGGAAGTATAGAGCTATGGAGGTATGGAGGTATGGAGCTATGGAGCTCTGCAGCTATGGAAGTATGGAGCTCTGGAGGTATGGAGCCACCAGCTAGCACCCTCCGTAGCTGGATCAATGGAAGTGTTTAGGTACCAGGCGGCCAAAGTGCCGAGGCCTCACGCTCGACCACGCCGGCGCAGAGTTCCAGCCGCTCGGATAAGCTCTGTCACTCACCCGCCGCGCAGCCACCGGTAACGGGGAAATGTCGCCGCCTTGTGGACACGCCGTTGTAAATGAATGGGCTTTCGCACTTAGTGCAATTTTCGCCAACTCTCTGACTGGAGCTATGGAAGTATGGAGCTATGGAGCCACCAGCCACCCAGGCTGGAGCTATGGAGCTCTGGAGGTATGGAGCTCTGGTGCTATGGAAGTATGGAGCTATGGAGCTATGGAAGTATGGAGCTATGGAGCTATGGAGCTCTGGAAGTATGGAGCTATGGAGCTCTGGAGGTATGGAGCTATGGAGCCCTGGAGCCCTGGAGCTATGGAGCCCTGGAGCTATGGAGCTATGGAGCCCTGGAGCTATGGAGCTATGGAGCTCTGGAGGTATGGAGCTATGGAGCCCTGGAGCTATGGAGCTCTGGAGGTATGGAGCTATGGAGCCCTGGAGCCCTGGAGCTATGGAGCCCTGGAGCTATGGAGCTATGGAGCCCTGGAGCTATGGAGCTATGGAGCTCTGGTGCTATGGAGCTATGGAGGTATGGAGCCACCAGCCAGCACCCTCCGTGGCTGGATCAATGGAAGTGTTTTAGGTACCAGGCAGCCAAAGGGCCGAGGCCTCACGCTCGACCACGCCGGCGCAGAGTTCCAGCCGCTCGGATAAGCTCTGTCACTCACCCGCCGCGCAGCCACCGGTAACGGGGAAATGTCGCCGCCTTGTGGACACGCCGTTGTAAATGAATGGGCTTTCGCACTTAGTGCAATTTTAGCCAACTCCGTGGCTGCAAGTATGGAAGTATGGAGCTATGGAGCCACCAGCCAGCACCCTCCGCGGCTGGAGCTATGGAAGTATGGAGCTATGGAGCTATGGAAGTATGGAGCTATGGAGCTATGGAGCTCTGGAAGTATGGAGCTATGGAGCTCTGGAGGTATGGAGCTATGGAGCCCTGGAGCCCTGGAGCTATGGAGCCCTGGAGCTATGGAGCTATGGAGCCCTGGAGCCCTGGAGCTATGGAGCTATGGAGCTCTGGAGGTATGGAGCTATGGAGCCCTGGAGCCCTGGAGCTATGAAGCCCTGGAGCCCTGGAGCTATGGAGCTATGGAGCCCTGGAGCTATGGAGCTATGGAGCTCTGGTGCTATGGAGCTATGGAGCTATGGAGCCACCAGCCAGCACCCTCCGTGGCTGGATCAATGGAAGTGTTTTAGGTACCAGGCAGCCAAAGGGCCGAGGCCTCACGCTCGACCACGCCGGCGCAGAGTTCCAGCCGCTCGGATAAGCTCTGTCACTCACCCGCCGCGCAGCCACCGGTAACGGGGAAATGTCGCCGCCTGGCGGACACGCCGTTGTAAATGAATGGGCTTTCGCACTTAGTGCAATTTTAGCCAACTCCGTGGCTGCAAGTATGGAAGTATGGAGCTATGGAGCCACCAGCCAGCACCCTCCGCGGCTGGAGCTATGGAAGTATGGAGCTATGGAGCTATGGAAGTATGGAGCTATGGAAGTCTGGAGCTATGGAGCTCTGGGGCTATGGAAGTATGGAGCTCTGGGGCTATGGAAGTATGGAGCTATGGAGCTCCGGGGCTATGGAGCTATGGAGCTCCGGGGCTATGGAGCTCCGGGGCTATGGAGCTATGGAGCTCCGGGGCTATGGAGCTCCGGGGCTATGGAGCTCCGGGGCTATGGAGCTATGGAGCTCCGGGGCTATGGAGCTCCGGGGCTATGGAGCTCCGGGGCTATGGAGCTCCGGGGCTATGGAGCTATGGAGCTCTGGGGCTATGGAGCTCCGGGGCTATGGAGCTATGGAGCTCCGGGGCTATGGAGCTCCGGGGCTATGGAGCTATGGAGCTCCGGGGCTATGGAGCTCCGGGGCTATGGAGCTATGGAACTATGGATCTCTGGAGCTCTGGAGCTATGGAAGTATGGATGATCCAGCACCCTCCGTGGCTGACCGCTGGTGCTCGGGGCCGGTGAACTCGGCACCCGCCGGAGGCGGGTGCCTCGGTGACCGCTGTCGCTTGGGGCCAGTGAACTCGGCACCCGCCTTCGGCGGGTGCCTCGGTGACCGGTTGTCGCTTGGGGCCGGTGAACTCGGCACCCGCCTTTGGCGGGTGCCTCGGTGACCGGTTGTCGCCTGGGGCCGGTGAACTCGGCACCCGCCTTCGGCGGGTGCCTCGGTGACCGGTTGTCGCTTGGGGCCGGTGAACTCGGCACCCGCCTTCGGCGGGTGCCTCGGTGACCGGTTGTCGCTTGGGGCCGGTGAACTCGGCACCCGCCTTCGGCGGGTGCCTCGGTGGCGGTCGGGGTTGGTGCTTGGGGACCGGCTTCGCTTCTGGAAGTCTGGGGGAGGCGGTCTGGTGG
>NW_028232046.1:180000-195000 GCF_054491065.1 Syngnathus leptorhynchus
CGCGCGTTTGGGGAGGGAGGGCGACCCGTAGGACGGCCCGCCGACTACACGACCGTTTGGCAGAGCGAGTGCAAGGTTAGGCGAGCTGGGCGGTAACTCGGGTTAGTCTGGGGAGACTCGCGGTGGACAGGGGGGCGCGAATCCGGCCGGGCGGCCCCATCGATTAAGCATTGGTAGGGAGCCGAGGATGAGCCGTGCGAAGTGGCCTCGGAGGCGGTCCGTGGGGGACGACGGGGGGGGGACGGGCGTCGGCCCTCCGGCCCGAGCAGAGAACGTTCGGTCACCCAAGCGGGAATCTGCGCCCCGGCCCGAGTCGGACTCGGTCGGTGCGGCCCGCTGAGGCCCTCAACTATTCCCGTACGCGGGGGTCGGGAGCTGCGGCGCTGCGCCGGCGACTTACCCGCGCGAGGCACGCACTGCGTGCGGCCAGGATGCGGAGTTGGATCGGCGCTGGTTGGGAACCCTCGGGGAACGAAGGCGGACGGCGGCCAGCCGGCGCCGACGAACCCGTCGGGGAGGGGGCTGGTGGCAGGCGCGATCGGCACTATTGCTGACTGCCGGGAGGGAAGCTGCGCCCCGGCCGAGTCAGACTCAGCCGTTGCGGCCCCCCCGAGCCCGCAGCGCGTAGCGCGGAAGCCATACGCCCCCCCGATGCGGAGCGACAGACGCCCCCGCGACCGCGGTTGGTCGGGAAGGCTTTTCGGATAGAGGTCGGACGGTGTGTGTGGACGGCTTCCCGTGGTGCCGCCGCTATCAAGCCGGAGGGTTTGAGAAACGACATTCGCGGAAGGACCGGCGCGGCCGGCGGACGCTCGCACGCGCGGCGCCCGACACTCAGCCGCTCGCTCGGCCTCCGTGGATCGTGGCTAGGTGGGATGGATGCCAAACCGGGTCGTCTCGGTCTCGCCGCAGTACGGTCGCGCCGGGGCCTGCGGGGCGGCGCGGGGAGCGCACGCTCACGCGGCGGCCGGGGCGCTAGAGTGCGACCCGCAGTGGGTAGGAACCGTCCACCCGACGTCGGACGAGCCGAGGCCGATGGAGGCCCTACCAAGGCGGGTCATGAGTGCCAGTCGGTCAGTTGGGTGAGGGGGTACTCGGAGGCCCGCCGGGAGCAGACGGGCGACCGGGGATGGGGGGCGTACGCGGGCGGGCGCCGGGAGAAGACGGCCCGTCCGGGGTCGAATCTCGGCCTGTGTTTTCGGAGCCGGCCGGGCATCACGCTCCCTCCTTGGATGGACAACATTCGTAGTTGACACTTTGTGTCATTTTATCCGAGCGGGCGGGCGCCTCGAGAGGCGGACCGTCCGGGGCGACTCTCGGCCTGTGTTTTCGGAGCCGGCCGGGCCTCAAGCTCCCTCCTTGGATGGACAACATTCGTAGTTGACACTTTGTGTCATTTTATCCGAGCGGGCGGGCGCCGCGAGGCGGACCGTCCGGGGCGACTCTCGGCCTGTGTTTTCGGAGCCGGCCGGGCATCACGCTCCCTCCTTGGATGGACAACATTCGTAGTTGACACTTTGTGTCATTTTATCCGAGCGGGCGGGCGCCTCGAGAGGCGGACCGTCCGGGGCGACTCTCGGCCTGTGTTTTCGGAGCCGGCCGGGCCTCAAGCTCCCTCCTTGGATGGACAACATTCGTAGTTGACACTTTGTGTCATTTTATCCGAGCGGGCGGGCGCCGCGAGGCGGACCGTCCGGGGCGACTCTCGGCCTGTGTTTTCGGAGCCGGCCGGGCATCACGCTCCTTCCTTGGATGGACAACATTCGCAGTTGACACTTTGTGTCATTTTATCCGAGCAGACGGGCGCCTCGAGAGGCGGACCGTCCGGGGCGACTCTCGGCCTGTGTTTTCGGAGCCGGCCGGGCATCACGCTCCCTCCTTGGATGGACAACATTCGTAGTTGACACTTTGTGTCATTTTATCCGAGCGGGCGGGCGCCTCGAGAGGCGGACCGTCCGGGGCGACTCTCGGCCTGTGTTTTCGGAGCCGGCCGGGCCTCAAGCTCCCTCCTTGGATGGACAACATTCGTAGTTGACACTTTGTGTCATTTTATCCGAGCGGGCGGGCGCCGCGAGGCGGACCGTCCGGGGCGACTCTCGGCCTGTGTTTAAGGAGCCGGCCGGGCATCACGCTCCTTCCTTGGATGGACAACATTCGCAGTTGACACTTTGTGTCATTTTATCCGAGCAGACGGGCGCCGCGAGGCGGACCGTCCGGGGCGACTCTCGGCCTGTGTTTTCGGAGCCGGCCGGGCATCACGCTCCCTCCTTGGATGGACAACATTCGTAGTTGACACTTTGTGTCATTTTATCCGAGCAGACGGGCGCCGCGAGGCGGACCGTCCGGGGCGACTCTCGGCCTGTGTTTAAGGAGCCGGCCGGGCATCACGCTCCTTCCTTGGATGGACAACATTCGCAGTTGACACTTTGTGTCATTTTGTTCGGCCTGTGTTTAAGGAGGCGGCCGTCCTCCACTCGGTCCGTGTTTAAGGAGCGACACTCGCGCTCCGGTTTGGCCTGTATTTAGGGAGGCGGCCGTCCTCCGCTTGGTCTGTGTTAAGGGCGACACTCGGTCCATGTTTGAGGAGCCTGGCCCTGACGCTCCTCTCCGGCCTGTGTTTAAGGAGGCGGCCGTCCTCCCCTTGGTCTGTGTTAAGGGCGACACTCGGTCCATGTTTGAGGAGCCTGGCCCTGACGCTCCTCTCCGGCCTGTGTTTAAGGAGGCGGCCGTCCTCCCCTTGGTCTGTGTTAAGGGCGACACTCGGTCCATGTTTGAGGAGCCTGGCCCTGACGCTCCTCTCCGGCCTGTGTTTAAGGAGGCGGCCGTCCTCCCCTTGGTCTGTGTTAAGGGCGACACTCGGTCCATGTTTGAGGAGCCTGGCCCTGACGCTCCTCTCCGGCCTGTGTTTAAGGAGGCGGCCGTCCTCCCCTTGGTCTGTGTTAAGGGCGACACTCGGTCCATGTTTGAGGAGCCTGGCCCTGACGCTCCTCTCCGGCCTGTGTTTAAGGAGGCGGCCGTCCTCCCCTTGGTCTGTGTTAAGGGCGACACTCGGTCCATGTTTAAGGAGCCTGGCCCTGACGCTCCTCTCCGGCCTGTGTTTAAGGAGGCGGCCGTCCTCCCCTTGGTCTGTGTTAAGGGCGACACTCGGTCCATGTTTGAGGAGCCTGGCCCTGACGCTCCTTTCCGGCCTGTGTTTAAGGAGGCGGCCGTCCTCCCCTTGGTCTGTGTTAAGGGCGACACTCGGTCCGTGTTTAAGGAGCCGGCCCTGACGCTCCTCTTCGGCCTGTGTTTAAGGAGGCGGCCGTCCTCCACTTCCTTCCATGCACCACCACATTCGCAGTTGACACTTTGCCATTTTTTCAGAGAGGTGACACTTAGTCGTTTTTTCGAAAGTTGACACTTAGTCGTTTTTTCGAAAGTTGACACTTTGCCGTTTTTTCAGAGAGGTGACACTTTGTCGTTTTTTCGAAAGTTGACACTTAGCCGTTTTTTCGAAAGTTGACACTTAGCCGTTTTTTCGAAAGTTGACACTTAGTCGTTTTTTCGAAAGTTGACACTTAGTCACTTTTTCGCCACAGTGACACCTCCAGCGCGTGCCACGGCGCTTTTCAGGTCTTCTATCCGACCTTGTGCTGTCGAGGACGGCGTGTCCGACGCCGTGGGGAGACCAGCACCATCTCCTCCATACTCGTAAACGAGGTGCTTTGGAAAACGGGGGGAAAGTCGATGAGTACACTGACTACTGGGACCATTTCATTGTACTCTGGCGCACCTGAAGACCAAAAAAGGTACTGCACCTTAGCCCGGGTACCTCACCCCCTGGTACCTCGAGGAGAACTTAGAAAAATTTCGACAAATTTTTGGTGAGCTCCAGGGAGAGAGGCTGATTTTTCGCTTTTTGAGGCCGACCGCCGAACCGGCGCGGGGCGGACTCACAAGCCCCGCAGAGCCGTGGGCACTTAGTCGTTTTTTCAGAGAGGCGACACTTAGTCGTTTTTTTGAAAGTTGACACTTAGCCGTTTTTTCGAAAGTTGACACTTAGCCGTTTTTTCGAAAGTCGACACTTAGCCGTTTTTTCGAAAGTTGACACTTAGTCGTTTTTTCGAAAGTTGACACTTAGTCGTTTTTTCGCCACAATTGGCTCTGAGCTCCAGGGGGAGAGCCTGGTTTTGCCTTATTTCAGGCCGGCTGGGGAACCGGCGCGGGTCGGATGCACGAGCCCGCAGAGCCGTGGGCACTTTGCCGTTTTTTCAGAGAGGCGACACTTAGTCGTTTTTTCAGAGAGGCGACACTTAGCCGTTTTTTCAGAGAGGCGACACTTAGCCGTTTTTTCAGAGAGGCGACACAGCCGTTTTTTCAGAGAGGCGACACTTAGCCGTTTTTTCAGAGAGGCGACACTTAGCCGTTTTTTCGAAAGTTGACACTTAGTCGTTTTTTCGAAAGTTGACACTTAGTCGTTTTTTCGCCGATTTTGCTGGGACCTCCAGGCGAGGACCGGCGTTTTCCGTCTTCCGGGTCCGACCCGGGAACCAGCGCTGAGCGGACACATTCGCTCGCAAGTGCCGTTGGCACTTAGAAAATTTTTCGTTTGTCATGAGCTCCGGGCGAGGACCGGCGTTTTTCGTCTTCCGGGTTCGACCCGGGAACCAGCGCCGAGCGGACACATTCGCTCGCAAGTGCCGTTGGCACTTAGAAAATTTTTCGTTTGTCATGAGCTCCGGGCGGAGACCGGCGTTTTTCGTCTTCCGGGTTCGACCCGGGAACCAGCGCCGAGCGGACACATTCGCTCGCAAGTGCCGTTGGCACTTAGAAAATTTTTCGTTTGTCATGAGCTCCGGGCGGAGACCGGCGTTTTTCGTCTTCCGGGTCCGACCCGGGAACCAGCGCCGAGCGGACACATTCGCTCGCAAGTGCCGTTGGCACTTAGAAAATTTTTCGTTTGTCATGAGCTCCGGGCGGAGACCGGCGTTTTTCGTCTTCCGGGTCCGACCCGGGAACCAGCGCCGAGCGGACACATTCGCTCGCAAGTGCCGTTGGCACTTAGAAAATTTTTCGTTTGTCATGAGCTCCGGGCGGAGACCGGCGTTTTTCGTCTTCCGGGTTCGACCCGGGAACCAGCGCCGAGCGGACACATTCGCTCGCAAGTGCCGTTGGCACTTAGAAAATTTTTCGTTTGTCATGAGCTCCGGGCGGAGACCGGCGTTTTTCGTCTTCCGGGTTCGACCCGGGAACCAGCGCCGAGCGGACACATTCGCTCGCAAGTGCCGTTGGCACTTAGAAAATTTTTCGTTTGTCATGAGCTCCGGGCGGAGACCGGCGTTTTTCGTCTTCCGGTTCCGACCCGGGAACCAGCGCCGAGCGGACACATTCGCTCGCAAGTGCCGTTGGCACTTAGAAAATTTTTCGTTTGTCATGAGCTCCGGGCGGAGACCGGCGTTTTTCGTCTTCCGGGTTCGACCCGGGAACCAGCGCCGAGCGGACACATTCGCTCGCAAGTGCCGTTGGCACTTAGAAAATTTTTCGTTTGTCATGAGCTCCGGGCGGAGACCGGCGTTTTTCGTCTTCCGGGTTCGACCCGGGAACCAGCGCCGAGCGGACACATTCGCTCGCAAGTGCCGTTGGCACTTAGAAAATTTTTCGTTTGTCATGAGCTCCGGGCGGAGACCGGCGTTTTTCGTCTTCCGGGTTCGACCCGGGAACCAGCGCCGAGCGGACACATTCGCTCGCAAGTGCCGTTGGCACTTAGAAAATTTTTCGTTTGTCATGAGCTCCGGGCGGAGACCGGCGTTTTTCGTCTTCCGGGTTCGACCCGGGAACCAGCGCCGAGCGGACACATTCGCTCGCAAGTGCCGTTGGCACTTAGAAAATTTTTCGTTTGTCATGAGCTCCGGGCGGAGACCGGCGTTTTTCGTCTTCCGGGTTCGACCCGGGAACCAGCGCCGAGCGGACACATTCGCTCGCAAGTGCCGTTGGCACTTAGAAAATTTTTCGTTTGTCATGAGCTCCGGGCGGAGACCGGCATTTTTCGTCATTCGAGGCCGACGGGGGAACCAGCCGGAGCGGACACGTTTGCTCGGAAGAGCCGTTGGCACTTAGAAAAAATTCCGTGTCTCGTGAGCTCCAGGGGGGACAGGCTGGTTTTATTCATCCGTAGCCGACATGGGAACCAGCGCGGAGCGGATTGGTGTTGCGCTGGCATATACCTCATCTCTCTCAGGAGTCCCCCCCTTATACGTGCCGATGGTGTTTTGGAAAACGGGGGGTAACTGGATGAGTACACTGACTAGGGGGACCAGTACACTAGCGAGTGGGACCAGTACACTGACTAGTGGGACCAACACACTATGAGCGCCTGGTACCTAAAATGGAAGTATAGAGGCCGAATTTCGGGCAAGATCACGCCGGGTTAGGCTTCCAGGACCTCGGCTAAGCAATTTTAACGGGTCGCCCGGTTCTTTTTTGAACCAGCCCGGTTCTTTTTTTGATCCAGCCCGGTTCTTTTTACACTTCCAGCTGGAGCTCGGGAGCGGCTTTTTGCACAAGATCACGCCGTGTTAGGCTTCCAGGACCTCGGCTAAGCAATTTTAACGGGTCGCCCGGTTCTTTTTTGATCCAGCCCGGTTCTTTTTTTTATCCAGCCTGGTTCTTTTTACACTTCCAGCTGGAGCTCGGGAGCGGCTTTTTGCACAAGATCACGCCGTGTTAGGCTTCCAGGACCTCGGCTAAGCAATTTTAACGGGTCGCCCGGTTCTTTTTTTTATCCAGCCCGGTTCTTTTTTTATCCAGCCCGGTTCTTTTTACACTTCCAGCTGGAGCTCGGGAGCGGCTTTTTGCACAAGATCACGCCGTGTTAGGCTTCCAGGACCTCGGCTAAGCAATTTTAACGGGTCGCCCGGTTCTTTTTTGATCCAGCCCGGTTCTTTTTTGATCCAGCCCGGTTCTTTTTACACTTCCAGCTGGAGCTCGGGAGCGGCTTTTTGCACAAGATCACGCCGTGTTAGGCTTCCAGGACCTCGGCTAAGCAATTTTAACGGGTCGCCCGGTTCTTTTTTGATCCAGCCCGGTTCTTTTTTTATCCAGCCCGGTTCTTTTTACACTTCCAGCTGGAGCTCGGGAGCGGCTTTTTGCACAAGATCACGCCGTGTTAGGCTTCCAGGACCTCGGCTAAGCAATTTTAACGGGTCGCCCGGTTCTTTTTTGAACCAGCCCGGTTCTTTTTTTGATACAGCCCGGTTCTTTTTACACTTCCAGCTGGAGCTCGGGAGCGGCTTTTTGCACAAGATCACGCCGTGTTAGGCTTCCAGGACCTCGGCTAAGCAATTTTAACGGGTCGCCCGGTTCTTTTTTGAACCAGCCCGGTTCTTTTTTTTATCCAGCCCGGTTCTTTTTACACTTCCAGCTGGAGCTCGGGAGCGGCTTTTTGCACAAGAACACGCCGTGTTAGGCTTCCAGGACCTCGGCTAAGCAATTTTAACGGGTCGCCCGGTTCTTTTTTGATCCAGCCCGGTTCTTTTTTTTATCCAGCCCGGTTCTTTTTACACTTCCAGCTGGAGCTCGGGAGCGGCTTTTTGCACAAGATCACGCCGTGTTAGGCTTCCAGGACCTCGGCTAAGCAATTTTAACGGGTCGCCCGGTTCTTTTTTGATCCAGCCCGGTTCTTTTTTTTATCCAGCCCGGTTCTTTTTACACTTCCAGCTGGAGCTCGGGAGCGGCTTTTTGCACAAGATCACGCCGTGTTAGGCTTCCAGGACCTCGGCTAAGCAATTTTAACGGGTCGCCCGGTTCTTTTTTGATCCAGCCCGGTTCTTTTTTTTATCCAGCCCGGTTCTTTTTACACTTCCAGCTGGAGCTCGGGAGCGGCTTTTTGCACAAGATCACGCCGTGTTAGGCTTCCAGGACCTCGGCTAAGCAATTTTAACGGGTCGCCCGGTTCTTTTTTGATCCAGCCCGGTTCTTTTTTTTATCCAGCCCGGTTCTTTTTACACTTCCAGCTGGAGCTCAGCAGCGGCTTTTTGCACAAGATCACGCCGGGTTAGGCTTCCAGGACCTCGGCTAAGCAATTTTAACGGGTCGCCCGGTTCTTTTTTTGATCCAGCCCGGTTCTTTTTACACTTCCAGCTGGAGCTCAGCAGCGGCTTTTTGCACAAGATCACGCCGGGTTAGGCTTCCAGGACCTCGGCTAAGCACTTCTAACGGGCCCTGGTCCACCCCTGCCAGCGCATTTCAAAACTTGGCATTAATTTCGACCTAAGAGACGAAGTCTGATTTTTTTCTACCACTTGGGCGGCCTTTTTGCACCCAGAACACCCGCACCGGCACCATAAATTCGAAGGGTGCCGAGTGCGTCGGCGCAGATTCTGCGACGGAGTGACACTTCCCTCTTGTGGACATTCGGCGGTAGGTGAAATGCGCACTCGGTCTTCTCTTTTCTTTTCCTTCCAGTGAAACTTTGGCAACATTCTGCGAGCTGCTGGCTTCCAGAACCTCGGCCAAGCAGGTGGAGGATTTTTTTCCACTTCCAGCTGGAGGTGAGGAGGGACTTTTTGGGCAAGATCACGCCGACTTAGCAAGCAAGGTGGAAGTGCCAGCATGCTCCGTGGCTGGAAGTGTGGATGTGCCAGCACCCTCCGTGCCTGGAGCTATGGAAGTGTGGAGCTCCAGCACCCTCCGTGCCTATGGAAGTGTGGAGCTCCAGCACCCTCCCTGCCTATGGAAGTGTGGAGCTCCAGCACCCTCCCTGCCTATGGAAGTGTGGAGCTCCAGCACCCTCCCTGCCTATGGAAGTGTGGAGCTCCAGCACCCTCCCTGCCTATGGAAGTGTGGAGCTCCAGCACCCTCCCTGCCTATGGAAGTGTGGAGCTCCAGCACCCTCCCTGCCTATGGAAATGTGGAGCTCCAGCACCCTCCCTGCCTATGGAAGTGTGGAGCTCCAGCACCCTCCCTGCCTATGGAAGTGTGGAGCTCCAGCACCCTCCCTGCCTATGGAAGTGTGGAGCTCCAGCACCCTCCCTGCCTATGGAAGTGTGGAGCTCCAGCACCCTCCCTGCCTATGGAAGTGTGGAGCTCCAGCACCCTCCCTGCCTATGGAAGTGTGGAGCTCCAGCACCCTCCGTGCCTGGAGCTATGGAGCTCTGGAGCTCTGGAGCTATGGAGCTATGGAAGTAGGGAGCTATGGAGCTCTGGAGCTATGGAGCTATGGAGCTATGGAAGTATGGAGCTCTGGAGCTATGGAGCTATGGAGCTCTGGGGCTATGGAAGTATGGAGCTATGGAGCTATGGAGCTATGGAGCTATGGAGCTCTGGAGCTATGGAGCTATGGAAGTAGGGAGCTATGGAGCTATGGATGTATGGAGCTATGGAGCCACCAGCCAGCCAGGCTGGAGCTATGGAAGTATGGAGCCATGGAGCTCCGGAGCTATGGAAGTATGGAGCTATGGAGCTATGGAGCTCTGGAGCTCTGGAGCTATGGAGCTATGGAGCTATGGATGTATGGAGCTATGGAGCCACCAGCCAGCCAGGCTGGAGCTATGGAAGTATGGAGCCATGGTGCTCTGGAGCTATGGAAGTATGGAGCTATGGAGCTATGGAGCTATGGAGGTATGGAGCTATGGAGCTATGGAGGTATGGAGCTCTGGAGCTATGGTGCTATGGAGCTCTGGAGGTATGGAGCTATGGAGCTATGGTGCTATGGAGCTCTGGAGCTATGGAAGTATGGAGCTCTGGTGCTATGGAAGTATGGAAGTATGGAGCTATGGAGCTCTGGAGCTATGGAAGTATGGAGCTATGGAGCTCTGGAGGTATGGAGGTATGGTGCTATGGAGCTCTGAAGCTATGGAACTATGGAGCTCTGAAGCTATGGAGCTATGGAGCTCTGGTGCTCTGCAGCTATGGAAGTATGGAGGTATGGAGCCACCAGCCAGCACCCTCCGTGGCTCATCCACGCCGGCCCAGAGTTCCAGCCGCTCGGCTTCACTCTCTCACAAGCCCCGCCTGGAGCTCCCCGGCCCACCCCTGGTACCTCAACTACCGAGGCCAGCCGCTCGACCACGCCGGCGCAGAGTTCCAGCCGCTCGGATAAGCTCTGTCACTCTCCCGCTAAGCAGCCACCGGTAACGGGGAAATGTCGCCGCCTTGTGGACACGCCCTTGTAAATGAATGGGCTTTCGCACTTAGTGCAATTTTCGCCAACTCTCTGACTGGAGCAATGGAAGTATGGAGCTCTGGAGCTCTGGAGCTATGGAAGTATGGAGCTATGGAAGTATGGAGCTATGGAGCTATGGATCTATGGAAGTATGGAGTTATGGAGCTCTGGAGCTATGGAGCTATGGAGCTATGGAGCTATGGAGCTATGGAAGTCTGGAGCTATGGAAGTATGGAGCTATGGAAGTATGGAGCTATGGAGCTATGGAGCTATGGAGCTATGGAGCCACCAGCCAGCACCCTCCGTGGCTCAACCACGCCGGCCCAGAGTTCCAGCCGCTCGGCTTCACTCTCTCACAAGCCCCGCCTGGAGCTCCCCAGCCCGCCCCTGGTACCTCAACTACCGAGGCCAGCCGCTCGACCAGGCCGGCCCAGAGTTCCAGCCGCTCGGCTTCACTCTCTCACAAGACCCGCCTGGAGCTCCCCGGCCCACCCCTGGTACCTCAACTACCGAGGCCAGCCGTTCGACCACGCCGGCGCAGAGTTCCAGCCGCTCGGATAAGCTCTGTCACTCTCCTGCCGCGCAGCCACCGGTAACGGGGAAATGTCGCCGCCTTGTGGACACGCCCTTGTAAATGAATGGGCTTTCGCACTTAGTGCAATTTTCGCCAACTCTCTGACTGGAGCTATGGAAGTATGGAGCTATGGAGCCACCAGCCACCCAGGCTGGAGCTATGGAGCTCTGGAGGTATGGAGCTCTGGTGCTATGGAAGTATGGAGCTCTGGTGCCATGGAAGTATGGAGCTATGGAGCTATGGAAGTATGGAGCTATGGAGCTCTGGAAGTATGGAGCTATGGAGCTCTGGAGGTATGGAGCTATGGAGCCCTGGAGCTATGGAGCCCTGGAGCTATGGAGCTATGGAGCTCTGGTGCTATGGAGCTATGGAGCTCTGGTGCTATGGAGCTATGGAGCTCTGGTGCTATGGAGCTATGGAGCTCTGGTGCTATGGAGCTATGGAGCTCTGGTGCTATGGAGCTATGGAGCTCTGGTGCTATGGAGCTATGGTGCTCTGGTGCTATGGAGCTATGGAGCTCTGGAGGTATGGAGCTATGGAGCTCTGGAGCTCTGGAGGTATGGTGCTATGGAGCTATGGAGCTCTGGAGGTATGGAGGTATGGAGCTCTGGTGCTATGGAGCTATGGAAGTATAGAGCTATGGAAGTATGGAGCTCTGGAGGTATGGAGGTATGGAGCTATGGAGGTATGGAGCTCTGGAGGTATGGAGCTCTGGTGCTATGGAGCTATGGAAGTATAGAGCTATGGAAGTATGGAGCTCTGGAGGTATGGAGGTATGGAGCTCTGCAGCTATGGAAGTATGGAGCTCTGGAGGTATGGAGCCACCAGCCAGCACCCTCCGAGGCTGGATCAATGGAAGTGTTTAGGTACCAGGCGGCCAAAGTGCCGAGGCCTCACGCTCGACCACGCCGGCGCAGAGTTCCAGCCGCTCGGATGAGCTCTGCCACTCTCCCGCCGCGCAGCCACCGGTAACGGGGAAATGTCGCCGCCTTGTGGACACGCCGTTGTAAATGAATGGGCTTTCGCACTTAGTGCAATTTTCGCCAACTCTGTGACTGGAGCTATGGAAGTATGGAGCTCTGGAGCTCTGGAGCTATGGAGCTATGGAAGTATGGAGCTATGGAAGTATGGAGCTATGGAGCTATGGATCTATGGAAGTATGGAGTTATGGAGCTCTGGAGCTCTGGAGCTATGGAGCTATGGAGCTATGGAGCTATGGAAGTCTGGAGCTATGGAAGTATGGAGCTATGGAGCTATGGAGCTATGGAGCTACGGAGCTATGGAGCTATGGAGCCACCAGCCAGCACCCTCCGTGGCTCAACCACGCCGGCCCAGAGTTCCAGCCGCTCGGCTTCACTCTCTCACAAGCCCCGCCTGGAGCTCCCCAGCCCGCCCCTGGTACCTCAACTACCGAGGCCAGCCGCTCGACCAGGCCGGCCGAGAGTTCCAGCCGCTCGGCTTCACTCTCTCACAAGACCCGCCTGGAGCTCCCCGCCCCACCCCTGGTACCTCAACTACCGAGGCCAGCCGCTCGACCACGCCGGCGCAGAGTTCCAGCCGCTCGGATGAGCTCTGCCACTCTCCCGCCGCGCAGCCACCGGTAACGGGGAAATGTCGCCGCCTTGTGGACACGCCCTTGTAAATGAATGGGCTTTCGCACTTAGTGCAATTTTCGCCAACTCTGTGACTGGTGCTATGGAAGTATGGAGCTCTGGTGCTATGGAAGTATGGAGCTATGGAGCTCTGGTGCTATGGAGCTATGGAGCTCTGGAGGTATGGAGCTCTGGAGGTATGGAGCTCTGGTGCTATGGAGCTATGGAGCTCTGGTGCTATGGAGCTATGGAGCTCTGGAGGTATGGAGCTCTGGAGGTATGGAGCTCTGGTGCTATGGAGCTATGGAGCTCTGGTGCTATGGAGCTCTGGAGGTATGGAGCTATGGAGGTATGGAGCTCTGGTGCTATGGAGCTATGGAGCTCTGGTGCTATGGAGCTATGGAGCTCTGGAGGTATGGAGCTCTGGAGGTATGGAGCTCTGGAGGTATGGAGCTCTGGTGCTATGGAGCTATGGAGCTCTGGTGCTATGGAGCTATGGAGCTCTGGAGGTATGGAGCTCTGGTGCTATGGAAGTATGGAGCTCTGGTGCTATGGAAGTATAGAGCTATGGAGGTATGGAGGTATGGAGCTATGGAGCTCTGCAGCTATGGAAGTATGGAGCTCTGGAGGTATGGAGCCACCAGCTAGCACCCTCCGTAGCTGGATCAATGGAAGTGTTTAGGTACCAGGCGGCCAAAGTGCCGAGGCCTCACGCTCGACCACGCCGGCGCAGAGTTCCAGCCGCTCGGATAAGCTCTGTCACTCACCCGCCGCGCAGCCACCGGTAACGGGGAAATGTCGCCGCCTTGTGGACACGCCGTTGTAAATGAATGGGCTTTCGCACTTAGTGCAATTTTCGCCAACTCTCTGACTGGAGCTATGGAAGTATGGAGCTATGGAGCCACCAGCCACCCAGGCTGGAGCTATGGAGCTCTGGAGGTATGGAGCTCTGGTGCTATGGAAGTATGGAGCTATGGAGCTATGGAAGTATGGAGCTATGGAGCTATGGAGCTCTGGAAGTATGGAGCTATGGAGCTCTGGAGGTATGGAGCTATGGAGCCCTGGAGCCCTGGAGCTATGGAGCCCTGGAGCTATGGAGCTATGGAGCCCTGGAGCTATGGAGCTATGGAGCTCTGGAGGTATGGAGCTATGGAGCCCTGGAGCTATGGAGCTCTGGAGGTATGGAGCTATGGAGCCCTGGAGCCCTGGAGCTATGGAGCCCTGGAGCTATGGAGCTATGGAGCCCTGGAGCTATGGAGCTATGGAGCTCTGGTGCTATGGAGCTATGGAGGTATGGAGCCACCAGCCAGCACCCTCCGTGGCTGGATCAATGGAAGTGTTTTAGGTACCAGGCAGCCAAAGGGCCGAGGCCTCACGCTCGACCACGCCGGCGCAGAGTTCCAGCCGCTCGGATAAGCTCTGTCACTCACCCGCCGCGCAGCCACCGGTAACGGGGAAATGTCGCCGCCTTGTGGACACGCCGTTGTAAATGAATGGGCTTTCGCACTTAGTGCAATTTTAGCCAACTCCGTGGCTGCAAGTATGGAAGTATGGAGCTATGGAGCCACCAGCCAGCACCCTCCGCGGCTGGAGCTATGGAAGTATGGAGCTATGGAGCTATGGAAGTATGGAGCTATGGAGCTATGGAGCTCTGGAAGTATGGAGCTATGGAGCTCTGGAGGTATGGAGCTATGGAGCCCTGGAGCCCTGGAGCTATGGAGCCCTGGAGCTATGGAGCTATGGAGCCCTGGAGCCCTGGAGCTATGGAGCTATGGAGCTCTGGAGGTATGGAGCTATGGAGCCCTGGAGCCCTGGAGCTATGAAGCCCTGGAGCCCTGGAGCTATGGAGCTATGGAGCTCTGGTGCTATGGAGCTATGGAGCTATGGAGCCACCAGCCAGCACCCTCCGTGGCTGGATCAATGGAAGTGTTTTAGGTACCAGGCAGCCAAAGGGCCGAGGCCTCACGCTCGACCACGCCGGCGCAGAGTTCCAGCCGCTCGGATAAGCTCTGTCACTCACCCGCCGCGCAGCCACCGGTAACGGGGAAATGTCGCCGCCTGGCGGACACGCCGTTGTAAATGAATGGGCTTTCGCACTTAGTGCAATTTTAGCCAACTCCGTGGCTGCAAGTATGGAAGTATGGAGCTATGGAGCCACCAGCCAGCACCCTCCGCGGCTGGAGCTATGGAAGTATGGAGCTATGGAGCTATGGAAGTATGGAGCTATGGAAGTCTGGAGCTATGGAGCTCTGGGGCTATGGAAGTATGGAGCTCTGGGGCTATGGAAGTATGGAGCTATGGAGCTCCGGGGCTATGGAGCTATGGAGCTCCGGGGCTATGGAGCTCCGGGGCTATGGAGCTATGGAGCTCCGGGGCTATGGAGCTCCGGGGCTATGGAGCTCCGGGGCTATGGAGCTATGGAGCTCCGGGGCTATGGAGCTCCGGGGCTATGGAGCTCCGGGGCTATGGAGCTCCGGGGCTATGGAGCTATGGAGCTCTGGGGCTATGGAGCTCCGGGGCTATGGAGCTATGGAGCTCCGGGGCTATGGAGCTCCGGGGCTATGGAGCTATGGAGCTCCGGGGCTATGGAGCTCCGGGGCTATGGAGCTATGGAACTATGGATCTCTGGAGCTCTGGAGCTATGGAAGTATGGATGATCCAGCACCCTCCGTGGCTGACCGCTGGTGCTCGGG
>NW_028232046.1:205000-217500 GCF_054491065.1 Syngnathus leptorhynchus
GCTTTTCGGATAGAGGTCGGACGGTGTGTGTGGACGGCTTCCCGTGGTGCCGCCGCTATCAAGCCGGAGGGTTTGAGAAACGACATTCGCGGAAGGACCGGCGCGGCCGGCGGACGCTCGCACGCGCGGCGCCCGACACTCAGCCGCTCGCTCGGCCTCCGTGGATCGTGGCTAGGTGGGATGGATGCCAAACCGGGTCGTCTCGGTCTCGCCGCAGTACGGTCGCGCCGGGGCCTGCGGGGCGGCGCGGGGAGCGCACGCTCACGCGGCGGCCGGGGCGCTAGAGTGCGACCCGCAGTGGGTAGGAACCGTCCACCCG
Organism: Syngnathus leptorhynchus; assembly: GCF_054491065.1. Taxonomy (NCBI): domain Eukaryota; kingdom Metazoa; phylum Chordata; class Actinopteri; order Syngnathiformes; family Syngnathidae; genus Syngnathus; species Syngnathus leptorhynchus. Next base: position 205,320 of record NW_028232046.1, read on the forward strand.
ACGTCGGACGAGCCGAGGCCGATGGAGGCCCTACCAAGGCGGGTCATGAGTGCCAGTCGGTCAGTTGGGTGAGGGGGTACTCGGAGGCCCGCCGGGAGCAGACGGGCGACCGGGGATGGGGGGCGTACGCGGGCGGGCGCCGGGAGAAGACGGCCCGTCCGGGGTCGAATCTCGGCCTGTGTTTTCGGAGCCGGCCGGGCATCACGCTCCCTCCTTGGATGGACAACATTCGTAGTTGACACTTTGTGTCATTTTATCCGAGCGGGCGGGCGCCTCGAGAGGCGGACCGTCCGGGGCGACTCTCGGCCTGTGTTTTCGGAGCCGGCCGGGCCTCAAGCTCCCTCCTTGGATGGACAACATTCGTAGTTGACACTTTGTGTCATTTTATCCGAGCGGGCGGGCGCCGCGAGGCGGACCGTCCGGGGCGACTCTCGGCCTGTGTTTTCGGAGCCGGCCGGGCATCACGCTCCCTCCTTGGATGGACAACATTCGTAGTTGACACTTTGTGTCATTTTATCCGAGCGGGCGGGCGCCTCGAGAGGCGGACCGTCCGGGGCGACTCTCGGCCTGTGTTTTCGGAGCCGGCCGGGCCTCAAGCTCCCTCCTTGGATGGACAACATTCGTAGTTGACACTTTGTGTCATTTTATCCGAGCGGGCGGGCGCCGCGAGGCGGACCGTCCGGGGCGACTCTCGGCCTGTGTTTAAGGAGCCGGCCGGGCATCACGCTCCTTCCTTGGATGGACAACATTCGCAGTTGACACTTTGTGTCATTTTATCCGAGCAGACGGGCGCCGCGAGGCGGACCGTCCGGGGCGACTCTCGGCCTGTGTTTTCGGAGCCGGCCGGGCATCACGCTCCCTCCTTGGATGGACAACATTCGTAGTTGACACTTTGTGTCATTTTATCCGAGCAGACGGGCGCCGCGAGGCGGACCGTCCGGGGCGACTCTCGGCCTGTGTTTAAGGAGCCGGCCGGGCATCACGCTCCTTCCTTGGATGGACAACATTCGCAGTTGACACTTTGTGTCATTTTGTTCGGCCTGTGTTTAAGGAGGCGGCCGTCCTCCACTCGGTCCGTGTTTAAGGAGCGACACTCGCGCTCCGGTTTGGCCTGTATTTAGGGAGGCGGCCGTCCTCCGCTTGGTCTGTGTTAAGGGCGACACTCGGTCCATGTTTGAGGAGCCTGGCCCTGACGCTCCTCTCCGGCCTGTGTTTAAGGAGGCGGCCGTCCTCCCCTTGGTCTGTGTTAAGGGCGACACTCGGTCCATGTTTGAGGAGCCTGGCCCTGACGCTCCTCTCCGGCCTGTGTTTAAGGAGGCGGCCGTCCTCCCCTTGGTCTGTGTTAAGGGCGACACTCGGTCCATGTTTGAGGAGCCTGGCCCTGACGCTCCTCTCCGGCCTGTGTTTAAGGAGGCGGCCGTCCTCCCCTTGGTCTGTGTTAAGGGCGACACTCGGTCCATGTTTGAGGAGCCTGGCCCTGACGCTCCTCTCCGGCCTGTGTTTAAGGAGGCGGCCGTCCTCCCCTTGGTCTGTGTTAAGGGCGACACTCGGTCCATGTTTGAGGAGCCTGGCCCTGACGCTCCTCTCCGGCCTGTGTTTAAGGAGGCGGCCGTCCTCCCCTTGGTCTGTGTTAAGGGCGACACTCGGTCCATGTTTAAGGAGCCTGGCCCTGACGCTCCTCTCCGGCCTGTGTTTAAGGAGGCGGCCGTCCTCCCCTTGGTCTGTGTTAAGGGCGACACTCGGTCCATGTTTGAGGAGCCTGGCCCTGACGCTCCTTTCCGGCCTGTGTTTAAGGAGGCGGCCGTCCTCCCCTTGGTCTGTGTTAAGGGCGACACTCGGTCCGTGTTTAAGGAGCCGGCCCTGACGCTCCTCTTCGGCCTGTGTTTAAGGAGGCGGCCGTCCTCCACTTCCTTCCATGCACCACCACATTCGCAGTTGACACTTTGCCATTTTTTCAGAGAGGTGACACTTAGTCGTTTTTTCGAAAGTTGACACTTAGTCGTTTTTTCGAAAGTTGACACTTTGCCGTTTTTTCAGAGAGGTGACACTTTGTCGTTTTTTCGAAAGTTGACACTTAGCCGTTTTTTCGAAAGTTGACACTTAGCCGTTTTTTCGAAAGTTGACACTTAGTCGTTTTTTCGAAAGTTGACACTTAGTCACTTTTTCGCCACAGTGACACCTCCAGCGCATGCCACGGCGCTTTTCAGGTCTTCTATCCGACCTTGTGCTGTCGAGGACGGCGTGTCCGACGCCGTGGGGAGACCAGCACCATCTCCTCCATACTCGTAAACGAGGTGCTTTGGAAAACGGGGGGAAAGTCGATGAGTACACTGACTACTGGGACCATTTCATTGTACTCTGGCGCACCTGAAGACCAAAAAAGGTACTGCACCTTAGCCCGGGTACCTCACCCCCTGGTACCTCGAGGAGAACTTAGAAAAATTTCGACAAATTTTTGGTGAGCTCCAGGGAGAGAGGCTGATTTTTCGCTTTTTGAGGCCGACCGCCGAACCGGCGCGGGGCGGACTCACAAGCCCCGCAGAGCCGTGGGCACTTAGTCGTTTTTTCAGAGAGGCGACACTTAGTCGTTTTTTTGAAAGTTGACACTTAGCCGTTTTTTCGAAAGTTGACACTTAGCCGTTTTTTCGAAAGTCGACACTTAGCCGTTTTTTCGAAAGTTGACACTTAGTCGTTTTTTCGAAAGTTGACACTTAGTCGTTTTTTCGCCACAATTGGCTCTGAGCTCCAGGGGGAGAGCCTGGTTTTGCCTTATTTCAGGCCGGCTGGGGAACCGGCGCGGGTCGGATGCACGAGCCCGCAGAGCCGTGGGCACTTTGCCGTTTTTTCAGAGAGGCGACACTTAGTCGTTTTTTCAGAGAGGCGACACTTAGCCGTTTTTTCAGAGAGGCGACACTTAGCCGTTTTTTCAGAGAGGCGACACAGCCGTTTTTTCAGAGAGGCGACACTTAGCCGTTTTTTCAGAGAGGCGACACTTAGCCGTTTTTTCGAAAGTTGACACTTAGTCGTTTTTTCGAAAGTTGACACTTAGTCGTTTTTTCGCCGATTTTGCTGGGACCTCCAGGCGAGGACCGGCGTTTTCCGTCTTCCGGGTCCGACCCGGGAACCAGCGCTGAGCGGACACATTCGCTCGCAAGTGCCGTTGGCACTTAGAAAATTTTTCGTTTGTCATGAGCTCCGGGCGAGGACCGGCGTTTTTCGTCTTCCGGGTTCGACCCGGGAACCAGCGCCGAGCGGACACATTCGCTCGCAAGTGCCGTTGGCACTTAGAAAATTTTTCGTTTGTCATGAGCTCCGGGCGGAGACCGGCGTTTTTCGTCTTCCGGGTTCGACCCGGGAACCAGCGCCGAGCGGACACATTCGCTCGCAAGTGCCGTTGGCACTTAGAAAATTTTTCGTTTGTCATGAGCTCCGGGCGGAGACCGGCGTTTTTCGTCTTCCGGGTCCGACCCGGGAACCAGCGCCGAGCGGACACATTCGCTCGCAAGTGCCGTTGGCACTTAGAAAATTTTTCGTTTGTCATGAGCTCCGGGCGGAGACCGGCGTTTTTCGTCTTCCGGGTCCGACCCGGGAACCAGCGCCGAGCGGACACATTCGCTCGCAAGTGCCGTTGGCACTTAGAAAATTTTTCGTTTGTCATGAGCTCCGGGCGGAGACCGGCGTTTTTCGTCTTCCGGGTTCGACCCGGGAACCAGCGCCGAGCGGACACATTCGCTCGCAAGTGCCGTTGGCACTTAGAAAATTTTTCGTTTGTCATGAGCTCCGGGCGGAGACCGGCGTTTTTCGTCTTCCGGGTTCGACCCGGGAACCAGCGCCGAGCGGACACATTCGCTCGCAAGTGCCGTTGGCACTTAGAAAATTTTTCGTTTGTCATGAGCTCCGGGCGGAGACCGGCGTTTTTCGTCTTCCGGTTCCGACCCGGGAACCAGCGCCGAGCGGACACATTCGCTCGCAAGTGCCGTTGGCACTTAGAAAATTTTTCGTTTGTCATGAGCTCCGGGCGGAGACCGGCGTTTTTCGTCTTCCGGGTTCGACCCGGGAACCAGCGCCGAGCGGACACATTCGCTCGCAAGTGCCGTTGGCACTTAGAAAATTTTTCGTTTGTCATGAGCTCCGGGCGGAGACCGGCGTTTTTCGTCTTCCGGGTTCGACCCGGGAACCAGCGCCGAGCGGACACATTCGCTCGCAAGTGCCGTTGGCACTTAGAAAATTTTTCGTTTGTCATGAGCTCCGGGCGGAGACCGGCGTTTTTCGTCTTCCGGGTTCGACCCGGGAACCAGCGCCGAGCGGACACATTCGCTCGCAAGTGCCGTTGGCACTTAGAAAATTTTTCGTTTGTCATGAGCTCCGGGCGGAGACCGGCGTTTTTCGTCTTCCGGGTTCGACCCGGGAACCAGCGCCGAGCGGACACATTCGCTCGCAAGTGCCGTTGGCACTTAGAAAATTTTTCGTTTGTCATGAGCTCCGGGCGGAGACCGGCGTTTTTCGTCTTCCGGGTTCGACCCGGGAACCAGCGCCGAGCGGACACATTCGCTCGCAAGTGCCGTTGGCACTTAGAAAATTTTTCGTTTGTCATGAGCTCCGGGCGGAGACCGGCATTTTTCGTCATTCGAGGCCGACGGGGGAACCAGCCGGAGCGGACACGTTTGCTCGGAAGAGCCGTTGGCACTTAGAAAAAATTCCGTGTCTCGTGAGCTCCAGGGGGGACAGGCTGGTTTTATTCATCCGTAGCCGACATGGGAACCAGCGCGGAGCGGATTGGTGTTGCGCTGGCATATACCTCATCTCTCTCAGGAGTCCCCCCCTTATACGTGCCGATGGTGTTTTGGAAAACGGGGGGTAACTGGATGAGTACACTGACTAGGGGGACCAGTACACTAGCGAGTGGGACCAGTACACTGACTAGTGGGACCAACACACTATGAGCGCCTGGTACCTAAAATGGAAGTATAGAGGCCGAATTTCGGGCAAGATCACGCCGGGTTAGGCTTCCAGGACCTCGGCTAAGCAATTTTAACGGGTCGCCCGGTTCTTTTTTGAACCAGCCCGGTTCTTTTTTTGATCCAGCCCGGTTCTTTTTACACTTCCAGCTGGAGCTCGGGAGCGGCTTTTTGCACAAGATCACGCCGTGTTAGGCTTCCAGGACCTCGGCTAAGCAATTTTAACGGGTCGCCCGGTTCTTTTTTGATCCAGCCCGGTTCTTTTTTTTATCCAGCCTGGTTCTTTTTACACTTCCAGCTGGAGCTCGGGAGCGGCTTTTTGCACAAGATCACGCCGTGTTAGGCTTCCAGGACCTCGGCTAAGCAATTTTAACGGGTCGCCCGGTTCTTTTTTTTATCCAGCCCGGTTCTTTTTTTATCCAGCCCGGTTCTTTTTACACTTCCAGCTGGAGCTCGGGAGCGGCTTTTTGCACAAGATCACGCCGTGTTAGGCTTCCAGGACCTCGGCTAAGCAATTTTAACGGGTCGCCCGGTTCTTTTTTGATCCAGCCCGGTTCTTTTTTGATCCAGCCCGGTTCTTTTTACACTTCCAGCTGGAGCTCGGGAGCGGCTTTTTGCACAAGATCACGCCGTGTTAGGCTTCCAGGACCTCGGCTAAGCAATTTTAACGGGTCGCCCGGTTCTTTTTTGATCCAGCCCGGTTCTTTTTTTATCCAGCCCGGTTCTTTTTACACTTCCAGCTGGAGCTCGGGAGCGGCTTTTTGCACAAGATCACGCCGTGTTAGGCTTCCAGGACCTCGGCTAAGCAATTTTAACGGGTCGCCCGGTTCTTTTTTGAACCAGCCCGGTTCTTTTTTTGATCCAGCCCGGTTCTTTTTACACTTCCAGCTGGAGCTCGGGAGCGGCTTTTTGCACAAGATCACGCCGTGTTAGGCTTCCAGGACCTCGGCTAAGCAATTTTAACGGGTCGCCCGGTTCTTTTTTGAACCAGCCCGGTTCTTTTTTTTATCCAGCCCGGTTCTTTTTACACTTCCAGCTGGAGCTCGGGAGCGGCTTTTTGCACAAGAACACGCCGTGTTAGGCTTCCAGGACCTCGGCTAAGCAATTTTAACGGGTCGCCCGGTTCTTTTTTGATCCAGCCCGGTTCTTTTTTTTATCCAGCCCGGTTCTTTTTACACTTCCAGCTGGAGCTCGGGAGCGGCTTTTTGCACAAGATCACGCCGTGTTAGGCTTCCAGGACCTCGGCTAAGCAATTTTAACGGGTCGCCCGGTTCTTTTTTGATCCAGCCCGGTTCTTTTTTTTATCCAGCCCGGTTCTTTTTACACTTCCAGCTGGAGCTCGGGAGCGGCTTTTTGCACAAGATCACGCCGTGTTAGGCTTCCAGGACCTCGGCTAAGCAATTTTAACGGGTCGCCCGGTTCTTTTTTGATCCAGCCCGGTTCTTTTTTTTATCCAGCCCGGTTCTTTTTACACTTCCAGCTGGAGCTCGGGAGCGGCTTTTTGCACAAGATCACGCCGTGTTAGGCTTCCAGGACCTCGGCTAAGCAATTTTAACGGGTCGCCCGGTTCTTTTTTGATCCAGCCCGGTTCTTTTTTTTATCCAGCCCGGTTCTTTTTACACTTCCAGCTGGAGCTCAGCAGCGGCTTTTTGCACAAGATCACGCCGGGTTAGGCTTCCAGGACCTCGGCTAAGCAATTTTAACGGGTCGCCCGGTTCTTTTTTTGATCCAGCCCGGTTCTTTTTACACTTCCAGCTGGAGCTCAGCAGCGGCTTTTTGCACAAGATCACGCCGGGTTAGGCTTCCAGGACCTCGGCTAAGCACTTCTAACGGGCCCTGGTCCACCCCTGCCAGCGCATTTCAAAACTTGGCATTAATTTCGACCTAAGAGACGAAGTCTGATTTTTTTCTACCACTTGGGCGGCCTTTTTGCACCCAGAACACCCGCACCGGCACCATAAATTCGAAGGGTGCCGAGTGCGTCGGCGCAGATTCTGCGACGGAGTGACACTTCCCTCTTGTGGACATTCGGCGGTAGGTGAAATGCGCACTCGGTCTTCTCTTTTCTTTTCCTTCCAGTGAAACTTTGGCAACATTCTGCGAGCTGCTGGCTTCCAGAACCTCGGCCAAGCAGGTGGAGGATTTTTTTCCACTTCCAGCTGGAGGTGAGGAGGGACTTTTTGGGCAAGATCACGCCGACTTAGCAAGCAAGGTGGAAGTGCCAGCATGCTCCGTGGCTGGAAGTGTGGATGTGCCAGCACCCTCCGTGCCTGGAGCTATGGAAGTGTGGAGCTCCAGCACCCTCCGTGCCTATGGAAGTGTGGAGCTCCAGCACCCTCCCTGCCTATGGAAGTGTGGAGCTCCAGCACCCTCCCTGCCTATGGAAGTGTGGAGCTCCAGCACCCTCCCTGCCTATGGAAGTGTGGAGCTCCAGCACCCTCCCTGCCTATGGAAGTGTGGAGCTCCAGCACCCTCCCTGCCTATGGAAGTGTGGAGCTCCAGCACCCTCCCTGCCTATGGAAATGTGGAGCTCCAGCACCCTCCCTGCCTATGGAAGTGTGGAGCTCCAGCACCCTCCCTGCCTATGGAAGTGTGGAGCTCCAGCACCCTCCCTGCCTATGGAAGTGTGGAGCTCCAGCACCCTCCCTGCCTATGGAAGTGTGGAGCTCCAGCACCCTCCCTGCCTATGGAAGTGTGGAGCTCCAGCACCCTCCCTGCCTATGGAAGTGTGGAGCTCCAGCACCCTCCGTGCCTGGAGCTATGGAGCTCTGGAGCTCTGGAGCTATGGAGCTATGGAAGTAGGGAGCTATGGAGCTCTGGAGCTATGGAGCTATGGAGCTATGGAAGTATGGAGCTCTGGAGCTATGGAGCTATGGAGCTCTGGGGCTATGGAAGTATGGAGCTATGGAGCTATGGAGCTATGGAGCTATGGAGCTCTGGAGCTATGGAGCTATGGAAGTAGGGAGCTATGGAGCTATGGATGTATGGAGCTATGGAGCCACCAGCCAGCCAGGCTGGAGCTATGGAAGTATGGAGCCATGGAGCTCCGGAGCTATGGAAGTATGGAGCTATGGAGCTATGGAGCTCTGGAGCTCTGGAGCTATGGAGCTATGGAGCTATGGATGTATGGAGCTATGGAGCCACCAGCCAGCCAGGCTGGAGCTATGGAAGTATGGAGCCATGGTGCTCTGGAGCTATGGAAGTATGGAGCTATGGAGCTATGGAGCTATGGAGGTATGGAGCTATGGAGCTATGGAGGTATGGAGCTCTGGAGCTATGGTGCTATGGAGCTCTGGAGGTATGGAGCTATGGAGCTATGGTGCTATGGAGCTCTGGAGCTATGGAAGTATGGAGCTCTGGTGCTATGGAAGTATGGAAGTATGGAGCTATGGAGCTCTGGAGCTATGGAAGTATGGAGCTATGGAGCTCTGGAGGTATGGAGGTATGGTGCTATGGAGCTCTGAAGCTATGGAACTATGGAGCTCTGAAGCTATGGAGCTATGGAGCTCTGGTGCTCTGCAGCTATGGAAGTATGGAGGTATGGAGCCACCAGCCAGCACCCTCCGTGGCTCATCCACGCCGGCCCAGAGTTCCAGCCGCTCGGCTTCACTCTCTCACAAGCCCCGCCTGGAGCTCCCCGGCCCACCCCTGGTACCTCAACTACCGAGGCCAGCCGCTCGACCACGCCGGCGCAGAGTTCCAGCCGCTCGGATAAGCTCTGTCACTCTCCCGCTAAGCAGCCACCGGTAACGGGGAAATGTCGCCGCCTTGTGGACACGCCCTTGTAAATGAATGGGCTTTCGCACTTAGTGCAATTTTCGCCAACTCTCTGACTGGAGCAATGGAAGTATGGAGCTCTGGAGCTCTGGAGCTATGGAAGTATGGAGCTATGGAAGTATGGAGCTATGGAGCTATGGATCTATGGAAGTATGGAGTTATGGAGCTCTGGAGCTATGGAGCTATGGAGCTATGGAGCTATGGAGCTATGGAAGTCTGGAGCTATGGAAGTATGGAGCTATGGAAGTATGGAGCTATGGAGCTATGGAGCTATGGAGCTATGGAGCCACCAGCCAGCACCCTCCGTGGCTCAACCACGCCGGCCCAGAGTTCCAGCCGCTCGGCTTCACTCTCTCACAAGCCCCGCCTGGAGCTCCCCAGCCCGCCCCTGGTACCTCAACTACCGAGGCCAGCCGCTCGACCAGGCCGGCCCAGAGTTCCAGCCGCTCGGCTTCACTCTCTCACAAGACCCGCCTGGAGCTCCCCGGCCCACCCCTGGTACCTCAACTACCGAGGCCAGCCGTTCGACCACGCCGGCGCAGAGTTCCAGCCGCTCGGATAAGCTCTGTCACTCTCCTGCCGCGCAGCCACCGGTAACGGGGAAATGTCGCCGCCTTGTGGACACGCCCTTGTAAATGAATGGGCTTTCGCACTTAGTGCAATTTTCGCCAACTCTCTGACTGGAGCTATGGAAGTATGGAGCTATGGAGCCACCAGCCACCCAGGCTGGAGCTATGGAGCTCTGGAGGTATGGAGCTCTGGTGCTATGGAAGTATGGAGCTCTGGTGCCATGGAAGTATGGAGCTATGGAGCTATGGAAGTATGGAGCTATGGAGCTCTGGAAGTATGGAGCTATGGAGCTCTGGAGGTATGGAGCTATGGAGCCCTGGAGCTATGGAGCCCTGGAGCTATGGAGCTATGGAGCTCTGGTGCTATGGAGCTATGGAGCTCTGGTGCTATGGAGCTATGGAGCTCTGGTGCTATGGAGCTATGGAGCTCTGGTGCTATGGAGCTATGGAGCTCTGGTGCTATGGAGCTATGGAGCTCTGGTGCTATGGAGCTATGGTGCTCTGGTGCTATGGAGCTATGGAGCTCTGGAGGTATGGAGCTATGGAGCTCTGGAGCTCTGGAGGTATGGTGCTATGGAGCTATGGAGCTCTGGAGGTATGGAGGTATGGAGCTCTGGTGCTATGGAGCTATGGAAGTATAGAGCTATGGAAGTATGGAGCTCTGGAGGTATGGAGGTATGGAGCTATGGAGGTATGGAGCTCTGGAGGTATGGAGCTCTGGTGCTATGGAGCTATGGAAGTATAGAGCTATGGAAGTATGGAGCTCTGGAGGTATGGAGGTATGGAGCTCTGCAGCTATGGAAGTATGGAGCTCTGGAGGTATGGAGCCACCAGCCAGCACCCTCCGAGGCTGGATCAATGGAAGTGTTTAGGTACCAGGCGGCCAAAGTGCCGAGGCCTCACGCTCGACCACGCCGGCGCAGAGTTCCAGCCGCTCGGATGAGCTCTGCCACTCTCCCGCCGCGCAGCCACCGGTAACGGGGAAATGTCGCCGCCTTGTGGACACGCCGTTGTAAATGAATGGGCTTTCGCACTTAGTGCAATTTTCGCCAACTCTGTGACTGGAGCTATGGAAGTATGGAGCTCTGGAGCTCTGGAGCTATGGAGCTATGGAAGTATGGAGCTATGGAAGTATGGAGCTATGGAGCTATGGATCTATGGAAGTATGGAGTTATGGAGCTCTGGAGCTCTGGAGCTATGGAGCTATGGAGCTATGGAGCTATGGAAGTCTGGAGCTATGGAAGTATGGAGCTATGGAGCTATGGAGCTATGGAGCTACGGAGCTATGGAGCTATGGAGCCACCAGCCAGCACCCTCCGTGGCTCAACCACGCCGGCCCAGAGTTCCAGCCGCTCGGCTTCACTCTCTCACAAGCCCCGCCTGGAGCTCCCCAGCCCGCCCCTGGTACCTCAACTACCGAGGCCAGCCGCTCGACCAGGCCGGCCGAGAGTTCCAGCCGCTCGGCTTCACTCTCTCACAAGACCCGCCTGGAGCTCCCCGCCCCACCCCTGGTACCTCAACTACCGAGGCCAGCCGCTCGACCACGCCGGCGCAGAGTTCCAGCCGCTCGGATGAGCTCTGCCACTCTCCCGCCGCGCAGCCACCGGTAACGGGGAAATGTCGCCGCCTTGTGGACACGCCCTTGTAAATGAATGGGCTTTCGCACTTAGTGCAATTTTCGCCAACTCTGTGACTGGTGCTATGGAAGTATGGAGCTCTGGTGCTATGGAAGTATGGAGCTATGGAGCTCTGGTGCTATGGAGCTATGGAGCTCTGGAGGTATGGAGCTCTGGAGGTATGGAGCTCTGGTGCTATGGAGCTATGGAGCTCTGGTGCTATGGAGCTATGGAGCTCTGGAGGTATGGAGCTCTGGAGGTATGGAGCTCTGGTGCTATGGAGCTATGGAGCTCTGGTGCTATGGAGCTCTGGAGGTATGGAGCTATGGAGGTATGGAGCTCTGGTGCTATGGAGCTATGGAGCTCTGGTGCTATGGAGCTATGGAGCTCTGGAGGTATGGAGCTCTGGAGGTATGGAGCTCTGGAGGTATGGAGCTCTGGTGCTATGGAGCTATGGAGCTCTGGTGCTATGGAGCTATGGAGCTCTGGAGGTATGGAGCTCTGGTGCTATGGAAGTATGGAGCTCTGGTGCTATGGAAGTATAGAGCTATGGAGGTATGGAGGTATGGAGCTATGGAGCTCTGCAGCTATGGAAGTATGGAGCTCTGGAGGTATGGAGCCACCAGCTAGCACCCTCCGTAGCTGGATCAATGGAAGTGTTTAGGTACCAGGCGGCCAAAGTGCCGAGGCCTCACGCTCGACCACGCCGGCGCAGAGTTCCAGCCGCTCGGATAAGCTCTGTCACTCACCCGCCGCGCAGCCACCGGTAACGGGGAAATGTCGCCGCCTTGTGGACACGCCGTTGTAAATGAATGGGCTTTCGCACTTAGTGCAATTTTCGCCAACTCTCTGACTGGAGCTATGGAAGTATGGAGCTATGGAGCCACCAGCCACCCAGGCTGGAGCTATGGAGCTCTGGAGGTATGGAGCTCTGGTGCTATGGAAGTATGGAGCTATGGAGCTATGGAAGTATGGAGCTATGGAGCTATGGAGCTCTGGAAGTATGGAGCTATGGAGCTCTGGAGGTATGGAGCTATGGAGCCCTGGAGCCCTGGAGCTATGGAGCCCTGGAGCTATGGAGCTATGGAGCCCTGGAGCTATGGAGCTATGGAGCTCTGGAGGTATGGAGCTATGGAGCCCTGGAGCTATGGAGCTCTGGAGGTATGGAGCTATGGAGCCCTGGAGCCCTGGAGCTATGGAGCCCTGGAGCTATGGAGCTATGGAGCCCTGGAGCTATGGAGCTATGGAGCTCTGGTGCTAT
>NW_028232046.1:227500-242500 GCF_054491065.1 Syngnathus leptorhynchus
ACTGATTTAATGAGCCATTCGCAGTTTCGCTGTACGGGCCGTGTGCACTTAGACTTGCATGGCTTAATCTTTGAGACAAGCATATGCTACTGGCAGGATCAACCAGGTAGGAGAGAGGGTGGCTGGGTAGCGCCTCTCGCTCGCCGGCCCGCCGGAGCGGGGGCTCGCGCGACTGTTTTCCGGACGCCGGCCGCGGTTCGCGGGGGCTCTAGGTGGTCTGACGCTGCCGCGGGGTTTGATGGATCGGGCTGGACCCGGCGCAGCCGAAGCCGAGGACGCGGAACCTCGAATGCGACCCTCGCGGACCCCTAAACGAGAGGAGCTGCGCCCGGCCTCGTAAGACACCTCTTCTCCGGTGCTAGGTCGACCCCGACGCCGCTGGCCGCCGCCGCCGCCTTGCCGCTATCCCTCCGCACGTTTGGGGCCGGTGGCGACCCGCAGGACGGCCGACAACTCGCTCGTTTGGCGGGGCGATGCAAGGTTAGGCGAACTGGGCGGTAACTCGGGTTAGTCGAGGGGACTTCGCGGTGGACAGGGGGGTGCGAATCCGGCCGGGCGGCCCTTCGATGGAGCCTGGTGCAGGGACATTCAATGGGATGAGCCGCGCTCGCCGCGGAACCTTCGAGCGCCGCTACTCAGCAAGTAAACGAGAGGGAGCTGCGCCCGGCCTCGTAAGACGCCTCTTCTCCGGTGCGAGCGCCCCGACGCCGCTGGCCGCCGCCGCCGCCTTGCCGCTATCCCGCCGCGCGTTTGGGGAGGGAGGGCGACCCGTAGGACGGCCCGCCGACTACACGACCGTTTGGCAGAGCGAGTGCAAGGTTAGGCGAGCTGGGCGGTAACTCGGGTTAGTCTGGGGAGACTCGCGGTGGACAGGGGGGCGCGAATCCGGCCGGGCGGCCCCATCGATTAAGCATTGGTAGGGAGCCGAGGATGAGCCGTGCGAAGTGGCCTCGGAGGCGGTCCGTGGGGGACGACGGGGGGGGGACGGGCGTCGGCCCTCCGGCCCGAGCAGAGAACGTTCGGTCACCCAAGCGGGAATCTGCGCCCCGGCCCGAGTCGGACTCGGTCGGTGCGGCCCGCTGAGGCCCTCAACTATTCCCGTACGCGGGGGTCGGGAGCTGCGGCGCTGCGCCGGCGACTTACCCGCGCGAGGCACGCACTGCGTGCGGCCAGGATGCGGAGTTGGATCGGCGCTGGTTGGGAACCCTCGGGGAACGAAGGCGGACGGCGGCCAGCCGGCGCCGACGAACCCGTCGGGGAGGGGGCTGGTGGCAGGCGCGATCGGCACTATTGCTGACTGCCGGGAGGGAAGCTGCGCCCCGGCCGAGTCAGACTCAGCCGTTGCGGCCCCCCCGAGCCCGCAGCGCGTAGCGCGGAAGCCATACGCCCCCCCGATGCGGAGCGACAGACGCCCCCGCGACCGCGGTTGGTCGGGAAGGCTTTTCGGATAGAGGTCGGACGGTGTGTGTGGACGGCTTCCCGTGGTGCCGCCGCTATCAAGCCGGAGGGTTTGAGAAACGACATTCGCGGAAGGACCGGCGCGGCCGGCGGACGCTCGCACGCGCGGCGCCCGACACTCAGCCGCTCGCTCGGCCTCCGTGGATCGTGGCTAGGTGGGATGGATGCCAAACCGGGTCGTCTCGGTCTCGCCGCAGTACGGTCGCGCCGGGGCCTGCGGGGCGGCGCGGGGAGCGCACGCTCACGCGGCGGCCGGGGCGCTAGAGTGCGACCCGCAGTGGGTAGGAACCGTCCACCCGACGTCGGACGAGCCGAGGCCGATGGAGGCCCTACCAAGGCGGGTCATGAGTGCCAGTCGGTCAGTTGGGTGAGGGGGTACTCGGAGGCCCGCCGGGAGCAGACGGGCGACCGGGGATGGGGGGCGTACGCGGGCGGGCGCCGGGAGAAGACGGCCCGTCCGGGGTCGAATCTCGGCCTGTGTTTTCGGAGCCGGCCGGGCATCACGCTCCCTCCTTGGATGGACAACATTCGTAGTTGACACTTTGTGTCATTTTATCCGAGCGGGCGGGCGCCTCGAGAGGCGGACCGTCCGGGGCGACTCTCGGCCTGTGTTTTCGGAGCCGGCCGGGCCTCAAGCTCCCTCCTTGGATGGACAACATTCGTAGTTGACACTTTGTGTCATTTTATCCGAGCGGGCGGGCGCCGCGAGGCGGACCGTCCGGGGCGACTCTCGGCCTGTGTTTTCGGAGCCGGCCGGGCATCACGCTCCCTCCTTGGATGGACAACATTCGTAGTTGACACTTTGTGTCATTTTATCCGAGCGGGCGGGCGCCTCGAGAGGCGGACCGTCCGGGGCGACTCTCGGCCTGTGTTTTCGGAGCCGGCCGGGCCTCAAGCTCCCTCCTTGGATGGACAACATTCGTAGTTGACACTTTGTGTCATTTTATCCGAGCGGGCGGGCGCCGCGAGGCGGACCGTCCGGGGCGACTCTCGGCCTGTGTTTAAGGAGCCGGCCGGGCATCACGCTCCTTCCTTGGATGGACAACATTCGCAGTTGACACTTTGTGTCATTTTATCCGAGCAGACGGGCGCCGCGAGGCGGACCGTCCGGGGCGACTCTCGGCCTGTGTTTTCGGAGCCGGCCGGGCATCACGCTCCCTCCTTGGATGGACAACATTCGTAGTTGACACTTTGTGTCATTTTATCCGAGCAGACGGGCGCCGCGAGGCGGACCGTCCGGGGCGACTCTCGGCCTGTGTTTAAGGAGCCGGCCGGGCATCACGCTCCTTCCTTGGATGGACAACATTCGCAGTTGACACTTTGTGTCATTTTGTTCGGCCTGTGTTTAAGGAGGCGGCCGTCCTCCACTCGGTCCGTGTTTAAGGAGCGACACTCGCGCTCCGGTTTGGCCTGTATTTAGGGAGGCGGCCGTCCTCCGCTTGGTCTGTGTTAAGGGCGACACTCGGTCCATGTTTGAGGAGCCTGGCCCTGACGCTCCTCTCCGGCCTGTGTTTAAGGAGGCGGCCGTCCTCCCCTTGGTCTGTGTTAAGGGCGACACTCGGTCCATGTTTGAGGAGCCTGGCCCTGACGCTCCTCTCCGGCCTGTGTTTAAGGAGGCGGCCGTCCTCCCCTTGGTCTGTGTTAAGGGCGACACTCGGTCCATGTTTGAGGAGCCTGGCCCTGACGCTCCTCTCCGGCCTGTGTTTAAGGAGGCGGCCGTCCTCCCCTTGGTCTGTGTTAAGGGCGACACTCGGTCCATGTTTGAGGAGCCTGGCCCTGACGCTCCTCTCCGGCCTGTGTTTAAGGAGGCGGCCGTCCTCCCCTTGGTCTGTGTTAAGGGCGACACTCGGTCCATGTTTGAGGAGCCTGGCCCTGACGCTCCTCTCCGGCCTGTGTTTAAGGAGGCGGCCGTCCTCCCCTTGGTCTGTGTTAAGGGCGACACTCGGTCCATGTTTAAGGAGCCTGGCCCTGACGCTCCTCTCCGGCCTGTGTTTAAGGAGGCGGCCGTCCTCCCCTTGGTCTGTGTTAAGGGCGACACTCGGTCCATGTTTGAGGAGCCTGGCCCTGACGCTCCTTTCCGGCCTGTGTTTAAGGAGGCGGCCGTCCTCCCCTTGGTCTGTGTTAAGGGCGACACTCGGTCCGTGTTTAAGGAGCCGGCCCTGACGCTCCTCTTCGGCCTGTGTTTAAGGAGGCGGCCGTCCTCCACTTCCTTCCATGCACCACCACATTCGCAGTTGACACTTTGCCATTTTTTCAGAGAGGTGACACTTAGTCGTTTTTTCGAAAGTTGACACTTAGTCGTTTTTTCGAAAGTTGACACTTTGCCGTTTTTTCAGAGAGGTGACACTTTGTCGTTTTTTCGAAAGTTGACACTTAGCCGTTTTTTCGAAAGTTGACACTTAGCCGTTTTTTCGAAAGTTGACACTTAGTCGTTTTTTCGAAAGTTGACACTTAGTCACTTTTTCGCCACAGTGACACCTCCAGCGCGTGCCACGGCGCTTTTCAGGTCTTCTATCCGACCTTGTGCTGTCGAGGACGGCGTGTCCGACGCCGTGGGGAGACCAGCACCATCTCCTCCATACTCGTAAACGAGGTGCTTTGGAAAACGGGGGGAAAGTCGATGAGTACACTGACTACTGGGACCATTTCATTGTACTCTGGCGCACCTGAAGACCAAAAAAGGTACTGCACCTTAGCCCGGGTACCTCACCCCCTGGTACCTCGAGGAGAACTTAGAAAAATTTCGACAAATTTTTGGTGAGCTCCAGGGAGAGAGGCTGATTTTTCGCTTTTTGAGGCCGACCGCCGAACCGGCGCGGGGCGGACTCACAAGCCCCGCAGAGCCGTGGGCACTTAGTCGTTTTTTCAGAGAGGCGACACTTAGTCGTTTTTTTGAAAGTTGACACTTAGCCGTTTTTTCGAAAGTTGACACTTAGCCGTTTTTTCGAAAGTCGACACTTAGCCGTTTTTTCGAAAGTTGACACTTAGTCGTTTTTTCGAAAGTTGACACTTAGTCGTTTTTTCGCCACAATTGGCTCTGAGCTCCAGGGGGAGAGCCTGGTTTTGCCTTATTTCAGGCCGGCTGGGGAACCGGCGCGGGTCGGATGCACGAGCCCGCAGAGCCGTGGGCACTTTGCCGTTTTTTCAGAGAGGCGACACTTAGTCGTTTTTTCAGAGAGGCGACACTTAGCCGTTTTTTCAGAGAGGCGACACTTAGCCGTTTTTTCAGAGAGGCGACACAGCCGTTTTTTCAGAGAGGCGACACTTAGCCGTTTTTTCAGAGAGGCGACACTTAGCCGTTTTTTCGAAAGTTGACACTTAGTCGTTTTTTCGAAAGTTGACACTTAGTCGTTTTTTCGCCGATTTTGCTGGGACCTCCAGGCGAGGACCGGCGTTTTCCGTCTTCCGGGTCCGACCCGGGAACCAGCGCTGAGCGGACACATTCGCTCGCAAGTGCCGTTGGCACTTAGAAAATTTTTCGTTTGTCATGAGCTCCGGGCGAGGACCGGCGTTTTTCGTCTTCCGGGTTCGACCCGGGAACCAGCGCCGAGCGGACACATTCGCTCGCAAGTGCCGTTGGCACTTAGAAAATTTTTCGTTTGTCATGAGCTCCGGGCGGAGACCGGCGTTTTTCGTCTTCCGGGTTCGACCCGGGAACCAGCGCCGAGCGGACACATTCGCTCGCAAGTGCCGTTGGCACTTAGAAAATTTTTCGTTTGTCATGAGCTCCGGGCGGAGACCGGCGTTTTTCGTCTTCCGGGTCCGACCCGGGAACCAGCGCCGAGCGGACACATTCGCTCGCAAGTGCCGTTGGCACTTAGAAAATTTTTCGTTTGTCATGAGCTCCGGGCGGAGACCGGCGTTTTTCGTCTTCCGGGTCCGACCCGGGAACCAGCGCCGAGCGGACACATTCGCTCGCAAGTGCCGTTGGCACTTAGAAAATTTTTCGTTTGTCATGAGCTCCGGGCGGAGACCGGCGTTTTTCGTCTTCCGGGTTCGACCCGGGAACCAGCGCCGAGCGGACACATTCGCTCGCAAGTGCCGTTGGCACTTAGAAAATTTTTCGTTTGTCATGAGCTCCGGGCGGAGACCGGCGTTTTTCGTCTTCCGGGTTCGACCCGGGAACCAGCGCCGAGCGGACACATTCGCTCGCAAGTGCCGTTGGCACTTAGAAAATTTTTCGTTTGTCATGAGCTCCGGGCGGAGACCGGCGTTTTTCGTCTTCCGGTTCCGACCCGGGAACCAGCGCCGAGCGGACACATTCGCTCGCAAGTGCCGTTGGCACTTAGAAAATTTTTCGTTTGTCATGAGCTCCGGGCGGAGACCGGCGTTTTTCGTCTTCCGGGTTCGACCCGGGAACCAGCGCCGAGCGGACACATTCGCTCGCAAGTGCCGTTGGCACTTAGAAAATTTTTCGTTTGTCATGAGCTCCGGGCGGAGACCGGCGTTTTTCGTCTTCCGGGTTCGACCCGGGAACCAGCGCCGAGCGGACACATTCGCTCGCAAGTGCCGTTGGCACTTAGAAAATTTTTCGTTTGTCATGAGCTCCGGGCGGAGACCGGCGTTTTTCGTCTTCCGGGTTCGACCCGGGAACCAGCGCCGAGCGGACACATTCGCTCGCAAGTGCCGTTGGCACTTAGAAAATTTTTCGTTTGTCATGAGCTCCGGGCGGAGACCGGCGTTTTTCGTCTTCCGGGTTCGACCCGGGAACCAGCGCCGAGCGGACACATTCGCTCGCAAGTGCCGTTGGCACTTAGAAAATTTTTCGTTTGTCATGAGCTCCGGGCGGAGACCGGCATTTTTCGTCATTCGAGGCCGACGGGGGAACCAGCCGGAGCGGACACGTTTGCTCGGAAGAGCCGTTGGCACTTAGAAAAAATTCCGTGTCTCGTGAGCTCCAGGGGGGACAGGCTGGTTTTATTCATCCGTAGCCGACATGGGAACCAGCGCGGAGCGGATTGGTGTTGCGCTGGCATATACCTCATCTCTCTCAGGAGTCCCCCCCTTATACGTGCCGATGGTGTTTTGGAAAACGGGGGGTAACTGGATGAGTACACTGACTAGGGGGACCAGTACACTAGCGAGTGGGACCAGTACACTGACTAGTGGGACCAACACACTATGAGCGCCTGGTACCTAAAATGGAAGTATAGAGGCCGAATTTCGGGCAAGATCACGCCGGGTTAGGCTTCCAGGACCTCGGCTAAGCAATTTTAACGGGTCGCCCGGTTCTTTTTTGAACCAGCCCGGTTCTTTTTTTGATCCAGCCCGGTTCTTTTTACACTTCCAGCTGGAGCTCGGGAGCGGCTTTTTGCACAAGATCACGCCGTGTTAGGCTTCCAGGACCTCGGCTAAGCAATTTTAACGGGTCGCCCGGTTCTTTTTTGATCCAGCCCGGTTCTTTTTTTTATCCAGCCTGGTTCTTTTTACACTTCCAGCTGGAGCTCGGGAGCGGCTTTTTGCACAAGATCACGCCGTGTTAGGCTTCCAGGACCTCGGCTAAGCAATTTTAACGGGTCGCCCGGTTCTTTTTTTTATCCAGCCCGGTTCTTTTTTTATCCAGCCCGGTTCTTTTTACACTTCCAGCTGGAGCTCGGGAGCGGCTTTTTGCACAAGATCACGCCGTGTTAGGCTTCCAGGACCTCGGCTAAGCAATTTTAACAGGTCGCCCGGTTCTTTTTTGATCCAGCCCGGTTCTTTTTTGATCCAGCCCGGTTCTTTTTACACTTCCAGCTGGAGCTCGGGAGCGGCTTTTTGCACAAGATCACGCCGTGTTAGGCTTCCAGGACCTCGGCTAAGCAATTTTAACGGGTCGCCCGGTTCTTTTTTGATCCAGCCCGGTTCTTTTTTTATCCAGCCCGGTTCTTTTTACACTTCCAGCTGGAGCTCGGGAGCGGCTTTTTGCACAAGATCACGCCGTGTTAGGCTTCCAGGACCTCGGCTAAGCAATTTTAACGGGTCGCCCGGTTCTTTTTTGAACCAGCCCGGTTCTTTTTTTGATCCAGCCCGGTTCTTTTTACACTTCCAGCTGGAGCTCGGGAGCGGCTTTTTGCACAAGATCACGCCGTGTTAGGCTTCCAGGACCTCGGCTAAGCAATTTTAACGGGTCGCCCGGTTCTTTTTTGAACCAGCCCGGTTCTTTTTTTTATCCAGCCCGGTTCTTTTTACACTTCCAGCTGGAGCTCGGGAGCGGCTTTTTGCACAAGAACACGCCGTGTTAGGCTTCCAGGACCTCGGCTAAGCAATTTTAACGGGTCGCCCGGTTCTTTTTTGATCCAGCCCGGTTCTTTTTTTTATCCAGCCCGGTTCTTTTTACACTTCCAGCTGGAGCTCGGGAGCGGCTTTTTGCACAAGATCACGCCGTGTTAGGCTTCCAGGACCTCGGCTAAGCAATTTTAACGGGTCGCCCGGTTCTTTTTTGATCCAGCCCGGTTCTTTTTTTTATCCAGCCCGGTTCTTTTTACACTTCCAGCTGGAGCTCGGGAGCGGCTTTTTGCACAAGATCACGCCGTGTTAGGCTTCCAGGACCTCGGCTAAGCAATTTTAACGGGTCGCCCGGTTCTTTTTTGATCCAGCCCGGTTCTTTTTTTTATCCAGCCCGGTTCTTTTTACACTTCCAGCTGGAGCTCGGGAGCGGCTTTTTGCACAAGATCACGCCGTGTTAGGCTTCCAGGACCTCGGCTAAGCAATTTTAACGGGTCGCCCGGTTCTTTTTTGATCCAGCCCGGTTCTTTTTTTTATCCAGCCCGGTTCTTTTTACACTTCCAGCTGGAGCTCAGCAGCGGCTTTTTGCACAAGATCACGCCGGGTTAGGCTTCCAGGACCTCGGCTAAGCAATTTTAACGGGTCGCCCGGTTCTTTTTTTGATCCAGCCCGGTTCTTTTTACACTTCCAGCTGGAGCTCAGCAGCGGCTTTTTGCACAAGATCACGCCGGGTTAGGCTTCCAGGACCTCGGCTAAGCACTTCTAACGGGCCCTGGTCCACCCCTGCCAGCGCATTTCAAAACTTGGCATTAATTTCGACCTAAGAGACGAAGTCTGATTTTTTTCTACCACTTGGGCGGCCTTTTTGCACCCAGAACACCCGCACCGGCACCATAAATTCGAAGGGTGCCGAGTGCGTCGGCGCAGATTCTGCGACGGAGTGACACTTCCCTCTTGTGGACATTCGGCGGTAGGTGAAATGCGCACTCGGTCTTCTCTTTTCTTTTCCTTCCAGTGAAACTTTGGCAACATTCTGCGAGCTGCTGGCTTCCAGAACCTCGGCCAAGCAGGTGGAGGATTTTTTTCCACTTCCAGCTGGAGGTGAGGAGGGACTTTTTGGGCAAGATCACGCCGACTTAGCAAGCAAGGTGGAAGTGCCAGCATGCTCCGTGGCTGGAAGTGTGGATGTGCCAGCACCCTCCGTGCCTGGAGCTATGGAAGTGTGGAGCTCCAGCACCCTCCGTGCCTATGGAAGTGTGGAGCTCCAGCACCCTCCCTGCCTATGGAAGTGTGGAGCTCCAGCACCCTCCCTGCCTATGGAAGTGTGGAGCTCCAGCACCCTCCCTGCCTATGGAAGTGTGGAGCTCCAGCACCCTCCCTGCCTATGGAAGTGTGGAGCTCCAGCACCCTCCCTGCCTATGGAAGTGTGGAGCTCCAGCACCCTCCCTGCCTATGGAAATGTGGAGCTCCAGCACCCTCCCTGCCTATGGAAGTGTGGAGCTCCAGCACCCTCCCTGCCTATGGAAGTGTGGAGCTCCAGCACCCTCCCTGCCTATGGAAGTGTGGAGCTCCAGCACCCTCCCTGCCTATGGAAGTGTGGAGCTCCAGCACCCTCCCTGCCTATGGAAGTGTGGAGCTCCAGCACCCTCCCTGCCTATGGAAGTGTGGAGCTCCAGCACCCTCCGTGCCTGGAGCTATGGAGCTCTGGAGCTCTGGAGCTATGGAGCTATGGAAGTAGGGAGCTATGGAGCTCTGGAGCTATGGAGCTATGGAGCTATGGAAGTATGGAGCTCTGGAGCTATGGAGCTATGGAGCTCTGGGGCTATGGAAGTATGGAGCTATGGAGCTATGGAGCTATGGAGCTATGGAGCTCTGGAGCTATGGAGCTATGGAAGTAGGGAGCTATGGAGCTATGGATGTATGGAGCTATGGAGCCACCAGCCAGCCAGGCTGGAGCTATGGAAGTATGGAGCCATGGAGCTCCGGAGCTATGGAAGTATGGAGCTATGGAGCTATGGAGCTCTGGAGCTCTGGAGCTATGGAGCTATGGAGCTATGGATGTA
The DNA here is from genome assembly GCF_054491065.1 of Syngnathus leptorhynchus. Classification (NCBI taxonomy): domain Eukaryota; kingdom Metazoa; phylum Chordata; class Actinopteri; order Syngnathiformes; family Syngnathidae; genus Syngnathus; species Syngnathus leptorhynchus. Next base: position 237,226 of record NW_028232046.1, read on the forward strand.
TGGAGCTATGGAGCCACCAGCCAGCCAGGCTGGAGCTATGGAAGTATGGAGCCATGGTGCTCTGGAGCTATGGAAGTATGGAGCTATGGAGCTATGGAGCTATGGAGGTATGGAGCTATGGAGCTATGGAGGTATGGAGCTCTGGAGCTATGGTGCTATGGAGCTCTGGAGGTATGGAGCTATGGAGCTATGGTGCTATGGAGCTCTGGAGCTATGGAAGTATGGAGCTCTGGTGCTATGGAAGTATGGAAGTATGGAGCTATGGAGCTCTGGAGCTATGGAAGTATGGAGCTATGGAGCTCTGGAGGTATGGAGGTATGGTGCTATGGAGCTCTGAAGCTATGGAACTATGGAGCTCTGAAGCTATGGAGCTATGGAGCTCTGGTGCTCTGCAGCTATGGAAGTATGGAGGTATGGAGCCACCAGCCAGCACCCTCCGTGGCTCATCCACGCCGGCCCAGAGTTCCAGCCGCTCGGCTTCACTCTCTCACAAGCCCCGCCTGGAGCTCCCCGGCCCACCCCTGGTACCTCAACTACCGAGGCCAGCCGCTCGACCACGCCGGCGCAGAGTTCCAGCCGCTCGGATAAGCTCTGTCACTCTCCCGCTAAGCAGCCACCGGTAACGGGGAAATGTCGCCGCCTTGTGGACACGCCCTTGTAAATGAATGGGCTTTCGCACTTAGTGCAATTTTCGCCAACTCTCTGACTGGAGCAATGGAAGTATGGAGCTCTGGAGCTCTGGAGCTATGGAAGTATGGAGCTATGGAAGTATGGAGCTATGGAGCTATGGATCTATGGAAGTATGGAGTTATGGAGCTCTGGAGCTATGGAGCTATGGAGCTATGGAGCTATGGAGCTATGGAAGTCTGGAGCTATGGAAGTATGGAGCTATGGAAGTATGGAGCTATGGAGCTATGGAGCTATGGAGCTATGGAGCCACCAGCCAGCACCCTCCGTGGCTCAACCACGCCGGCCCAGAGTTCCAGCCGCTCGGCTTCACTCTCTCACAAGCCCCGCCTGGAGCTCCCCAGCCCGCCCCTGGTACCTCAACTACCGAGGCCAGCCGCTCGACCAGGCCGGCCCAGAGTTCCAGCCGCTCGGCTTCACTCTCTCACAAGACCCGCCTGGAGCTCCCCGGCCCACCCCTGGTACCTCAACTACCGAGGCCAGCCGTTCGACCACGCCGGCGCAGAGTTCCAGCCGCTCGGATAAGCTCTGTCACTCTCCTGCCGCGCAGCCACCGGTAACGGGGAAATGTCGCCGCCTTGTGGACACGCCCTTGTAAATGAATGGGCTTTCGCACTTAGTGCAATTTTCGCCAACTCTCTGACTGGAGCTATGGAAGTATGGAGCTATGGAGCCACCAGCCACCCAGGCTGGAGCTATGGAGCTCTGGAGGTATGGAGCTCTGGTGCTATGGAAGTATGGAGCTCTGGTGCCATGGAAGTATGGAGCTATGGAGCTATGGAAGTATGGAGCTATGGAGCTCTGGAAGTATGGAGCTATGGAGCTCTGGAGGTATGGAGCTATGGAGCCCTGGAGCTATGGAGCCCTGGAGCTATGGAGCTATGGAGCTCTGGTGCTATGGAGCTATGGAGCTCTGGTGCTATGGAGCTATGGAGCTCTGGTGCTATGGAGCTATGGAGCTCTGGTGCTATGGAGCTATGGAGCTCTGGTGCTATGGAGCTATGGAGCTCTGGTGCTATGGAGCTATGGTGCTCTGGTGCTATGGAGCTATGGAGCTCTGGAGGTATGGAGCTATGGAGCTCTGGAGCTCTGGAGGTATGGTGCTATGGAGCTATGGAGCTCTGGAGGTATGGAGGTATGGAGCTCTGGTGCTATGGAGCTATGGAAGTATAGAGCTATGGAAGTATGGAGCTCTGGAGGTATGGAGGTATGGAGCTATGGAGGTATGGAGCTCTGGAGGTATGGAGCTCTGGTGCTATGGAGCTATGGAAGTATAGAGCTATGGAAGTATGGAGCTCTGGAGGTATGGAGGTATGGAGCTCTGCAGCTATGGAAGTATGGAGCTCTGGAGGTATGGAGCCACCAGCCAGCACCCTCCGAGGCTGGATCAATGGAAGTGTTTAGGTACCAGGCGGCCAAAGTGCCGAGGCCTCACGCTCGACCACGCCGGCGCAGAGTTCCAGCCGCTCGGATGAGCTCTGCCACTCTCCCGCCGCGCAGCCACCGGTAACGGGGAAATGTCGCCGCCTTGTGGACACGCCGTTGTAAATGAATGGGCTTTCGCACTTAGTGCAATTTTCGCCAACTCTGTGACTGGAGCTATGGAAGTATGGAGCTCTGGAGCTCTGGAGCTATGGAGCTATGGAAGTATGGAGCTATGGAAGTATGGAGCTATGGAGCTATGGATCTATGGAAGTATGGAGTTATGGAGCTCTGGAGCTCTGGAGCTATGGAGCTATGGAGCTATGGAGCTATGGAAGTCTGGAGCTATGGAAGTATGGAGCTATGGAGCTATGGAGCTATGGAGCTACGGAGCTATGGAGCTATGGAGCCACCAGCCAGCACCCTCCGTGGCTCAACCACGCCGGCCCAGAGTTCCAGCCGCTCGGCTTCACTCTCTCACAAGCCCCGCCTGGAGCTCCCCAGCCCGCCCCTGGTACCTCAACTACCGAGGCCAGCCGCTCGACCAGGCCGGCCGAGAGTTCCAGCCGCTCGGCTTCACTCTCTCACAAGACCCGCCTGGAGCTCCCCGCCCCACCCCTGGTACCTCAACTACCGAGGCCAGCCGCTCGACCACGCCGGCGCAGAGTTCCAGCCGCTCGGATGAGCTCTGCCACTCTCCCGCCGCGCAGCCACCGGTAACGGGGAAATGTCGCCGCCTTGTGGACACGCCCTTGTAAATGAATGGGCTTTCGCACTTAGTGCAATTTTCGCCAACTCTGTGACTGGTGCTATGGAAGTATGGAGCTCTGGTGCTATGGAAGTATGGAGCTATGGAGCTCTGGTGCTATGGAGCTATGGAGCTCTGGAGGTATGGAGCTCTGGAGGTATGGAGCTCTGGTGCTATGGAGCTATGGAGCTCTGGTGCTATGGAGCTATGGAGCTCTGGAGGTATGGAGCTCTGGAGGTATGGAGCTCTGGTGCTATGGAGCTATGGAGCTCTGGTGCTATGGAGCTCTGGAGGTATGGAGCTATGGAGGTATGGAGCTCTGGTGCTATGGAGCTATGGAGCTCTGGTGCTATGGAGCTATGGAGCTCTGGAGGTATGGAGCTCTGGAGGTATGGAGCTCTGGAGGTATGGAGCTCTGGTGCTATGGAGCTATGGAGCTCTGGTGCTATGGAGCTATGGAGCTCTGGAGGTATGGAGCTCTGGTGCTATGGAAGTATGGAGCTCTGGTGCTATGGAAGTATAGAGCTATGGAGGTATGGAGGTATGGAGCTATGGAGCTCTGCAGCTATGGAAGTATGGAGCTCTGGAGGTATGGAGCCACCAGCTAGCACCCTCCGTAGCTGGATCAATGGAAGTGTTTAGGTACCAGGCGGCCAAAGTGCCGAGGCCTCACGCTCGACCACGCCGGCGCAGAGTTCCAGCCGCTCGGATAAGCTCTGTCACTCACCCGCCGCGCAGCCACCGGTAACGGGGAAATGTCGCCGCCTTGTGGACACGCCGTTGTAAATGAATGGGCTTTCGCACTTAGTGCAATTTTCGCCAACTCTCTGACTGGAGCTATGGAAGTATGGAGCTATGGAGCCACCAGCCACCCAGGCTGGAGCTATGGAGCTCTGGAGGTATGGAGCTCTGGTGCTATGGAAGTATGGAGCTATGGAGCTATGGAAGTATGGAGCTATGGAGCTATGGAGCTCTGGAAGTATGGAGCTATGGAGCTCTGGAGGTATGGAGCTATGGAGCCCTGGAGCCCTGGAGCTATGGAGCCCTGGAGCTATGGAGCTATGGAGCCCTGGAGCTATGGAGCTATGGAGCTCTGGAGGTATGGAGCTATGGAGCCCTGGAGCTATGGAGCTCTGGAGGTATGGAGCTATGGAGCCCTGGAGCCCTGGAGCTATGGAGCCCTGGAGCTATGGAGCTATGGAGCCCTGGAGCTATGGAGCTATGGAGCTCTGGTGCTATGGAGCTATGGAGGTATGGAGCCACCAGCCAGCACCCTCCGTGGCTGGATCAATGGAAGTGTTTTAGGTACCAGGCAGCCAAAGGGCCGAGGCCTCACGCTCGACCACGCCGGCGCAGAGTTCCAGCCGCTCGGATAAGCTCTGTCACTCACCCGCCGCGCAGCCACCGGTAACGGGGAAATGTCGCCGCCTTGTGGACACGCCGTTGTAAATGAATGGGCTTTCGCACTTAGTGCAATTTTAGCCAACTCCGTGGCTGCAAGTATGGAAGTATGGAGCTATGGAGCCACCAGCCAGCACCCTCCGCGGCTGGAGCTATGGAAGTATGGAGCTATGGAGCTATGGAAGTATGGAGCTATGGAGCTATGGAGCTCTGGAAGTATGGAGCTATGGAGCTCTGGAGGTATGGAGCTATGGAGCCCTGGAGCCCTGGAGCTATGGAGCCCTGGAGCTATGGAGCTATGGAGCCCTGGAGCCCTGGAGCTATGGAGCTATGGAGCTCTGGAGGTATGGAGCTATGGAGCCCTGGAGCCCTGGAGCTATGAAGCCCTGGAGCCCTGGAGCTATGGAGCTATGGAGCCCTGGAGCTATGGAGCTATGGAGCTCTGGTGCTATGGAGCTATGGAGCTATGGAGCCACCAGCCAGCACCCTCCGTGGCTGGATCAATGGAAGTGTTTTAGGTACCAGGCAGCCAAAGGGCCGAGGCCTCACGCTCGACCACGCCGGCGCAGAGTTCCAGCCGCTCGGATAAGCTCTGTCACTCACCCGCCGCGCAGCCACCGGTAACGGGGAAATGTCGCCGCCTGGCGGACACGCCGTTGTAAATGAATGGGCTTTCGCACTTAGTGCAATTTTAGCCAACTCCGTGGCTGCAAGTATGGAAGTATGGAGCTATGGAGCCACCAGCCAGCACCCTCCGCGGCTGGAGCTATGGAAGTATGGAGCTATGGAGCTATGGAAGTATGGAGCTATGGAAGTCTGGAGCTATGGAGCTCTGGGGCTATGGAAGTATGGAGCTCTGGGGCTATGGAAGTATGGAGCTATGGAGCTCCGGGGCTATGGAGCTATGGAGCTCCGGGGCTATGGAGCTCCGGGGCTATGGAGCTATGGAGCTCCGGGGCTATGGAGCTCCGGGGCTATGGAGCTCCGGGGCTATGGAGCTATGGAGCTCCGGGGCTA
>NW_028232046.1:255000-270000 GCF_054491065.1 Syngnathus leptorhynchus
ATATGCTACTGGCAGGATCAACCAGGTAGGAGAGAGGGTGGCTGGGTAGCGCCTCTCGCTCGCCGGCCCGCCGGAGCGGGGGCTCGCGCGACTGTTTTCCGGACGCCGGCCGCGGTTCGCGGGGGCTCTAGGTGGTCTGACGCTGCCGCGGGGTGAGATGGATCGGGCTGGACCCGGCGCAGCCGAAGCCGAGGACGCGGAACCTCGAATGCGACCCTCGCGGACCCCTAAACGAGAGGAGCTGCGCCCGGCCTCGTAAGACACCTCTTCTCCGGTGCTAGGTCGACCCCGACGCCGCTGGCCGCCGCCGCCGCCTTGCCGCTATCCCTCCGCACGTTTGGGGCCGGTGGCGACCCGCAGGACGGCCGACAACTCGCTCGTTTGGCGGGGCGATGCAAGGTTAGGCGAACTGGGCGGTAACTCGGGTTAGTCGAGGGGACTTCGCGGTGGACAGGGGGGTGCGAATCCGGCCGGGCGGCCCTTCGATGGAGCCTGGTGCAGGGACATTCAATGGGATGAGCCGCGCTCGCCGCGGAACCTTCGAGCGCCGCTACTCAGCAAGTAAACGAGAGGGAGCTGCGCCCGGCCTCGTAAGACGCCTCTTCTCCGGTGCGAGCGCCCCGACGCCGCTGGCCGCCGCCGCCGCCTTGCCGCTATCCCGCCGCGCGTTTGGGGAGGGAGGGCGACCCGTAGGACGGCCCGCCGACTACACGACCGTTTGGCAGAGCGAGTGCAAGGTTAGGCGAGCTGGGCGGTAACTCGGGTTAGTCTGGGGAGACTCGCGGTGGACAGGGGGGCGCGAATCCGGCCGGGCGGCCCCATCGATTAAGCATTGGTAGGGAGCCGAGGATGAGCCGTGCGAAGTGGCCTCGGAGGCGGTCCGTGGGGGACGACGGGGGGGGGACGGGCGTCGGCCCTCCGGCCCGAGCAGAGAACGTTCGGTCACCCAAGCGGGAATCTGCGCCCCGGCCCGAGTCGGACTCGGTCGGTGCGGCCCGCTGAGGCCCTCAACTATTCCCGTACGCGGGGGTCGGGAGCTGCGGCGCTGCGCCGGCGACTTACCCGCGCGAGGCACGCACTGCGTGCGGCCAGGATGCGGAGTTGGATCGGCGCTGGTTGGGAACCCTCGGGGAACGAAGGCGGACGGCGGCCAGCCGGCGCCGACGAACCCGTCGGGGAGGGGGCTGGTGGCAGGCGCGATCGGCACTATTGCTGACTGCCGGGAGGGAAGCTGCGCCCCGGCCGAGTCAGACTCAGCCGTTGCGGCCCCCCCGAGCCCGCAGCGCGTAGCGCGGAAGCCATACGCCCCCCCGATGCGGAGCGACAGACGCCCCCGCGACCGCGGTTGGTCGGGAAGGCTTTTCGGATAGAGGTCGGACGGTGTGTGTGGACGGCTTCCCGTGGTGCCGCCGCTATCAAGCCGGAGGGTTTGAGAAACGACATTCGCGGAAGGACCGGCGCGGCCGGCGGACGCTCGCACGCGCGGCGCCCGACACTCAGCCGCTCGCTCGGCCTCCGTGGATCGTGGCTAGGTGGGATGGATGCCAAACCGGGTCGTCTCGGTCTCGCCGCAGTACGGTCGCGCCGGGGCCTGCGGGGCGGCGCGGGGAGCGCACGCTCACGCGGCGGCCGGGGCGCTAGAGTGCGACCCGCAGTGGGTAGGAACCGTCCACCCGACGTCGGACGAGCCGAGGCCGATGGAGGCCCTACCAAGGCGGGTCATGAGTGCCAGTCGGTCAGTTGGGTGAGGGGGTACTCGGAGGCCCGCCGGGAGCAGACGGGCGACCGGGGATGGGGGGCGTACGCGGGCGGGCGCCGGGAGAAGACGGCCCGTCCGGGGTCGAATCTCGGCCTGTGTTTTCGGAGCCGGCCGGGCATCACGCTCCCTCCTTGGATGGACAACATTCGTAGTTGACACTTTGTGTCATTTTATCCGAGCGGGCGGGCGCCTCGAGAGGCGGACCGTCCGGGGCGACTCTCGGCCTGTGTTTTCGGAGCCGGCCGGGCCTCAAGCTCCCTCCTTGGATGGACAACATTCGTAGTTGACACTTTGTGTCATTTTATCCGAGCGGGCGGGCGCCGCGAGGCGGACCGTCCGGGGCGACTCTCGGCCTGTGTTTTCGGAGCCGGCCGGGCATCACGCTCCCTCCTTGGATGGACAACATTCGTAGTTGACACTTTGTGTCATTTTATCCGAGCGGGCGGGCGCCTCGAGAGGCGGACCGTCCGGGGCGACTCTCGGCCTGTGTTTTCGGAGCCGGCCGGGCCTCAAGCTCCCTCCTTGGATGGACAACATTCGTAGTTGACACTTTGTGTCATTTTATCCGAGCGGGCGGGCGCCGCGAGGCGGACCGTCCGGGGCGACTCTCGGCCTGTGTTTTCGGAGCCGGCCGGGCATCACGCTCCTTCCTTGGATGGACAACATTCGCAGTTGACACTTTGTGTCATTTTATCCGAGCAGACGGGCGCCTCGAGAGGCGGACCGTCCGGGGCGACTCTCGGCCTGTGTTTTCGGAGCCGGCCGGGCATCACGCTCCCTCCTTGGATGGACAACATTCGTAGTTGACACTTTGTGTCATTTTATCCGAGCGGGCGGGCGCCTCGAGAGGCGGACCGTCCGGGGCGACTCTCGGCCTGTGTTTTCGGAGCCGGCCGGGCCTCAAGCTCCCTCCTTGGATGGACAACATTCGTAGTTGACACTTTGTGTCATTTTATCCGAGCGGGCGGGCGCCGCGAGGCGGACCGTCCGGGGCGACTCTCGGCCTGTGTTTAAGGAGCCGGCCGGGCATCACGCTCCTTCCTTGGATGGACAACATTCGCAGTTGACACTTTGTGTCATTTTATCCGAGCAGACGGGCGCCGCGAGGCGGACCGTCCGGGGCGACTCTCGGCCTGTGTTTTCGGAGCCGGCCGGGCATCACGCTCCCTCCTTGGATGGACAACATTCGTAGTTGACACTTTGTGTCATTTTATCCGAGCAGACGGGCGCCGCGAGGCGGACCGTCCGGGGCGACTCTCGGCCTGTGTTTAAGGAGCCGGCCGGGCATCACGCTCCTTCCTTGGATGGACAACATTCGCAGTTGACACTTTGTGTCATTTTGTTCGGCCTGTGTTTAAGGAGGCGGCCGTCCTCCACTCGGTCCGTGTTTAAGGAGCGACACTCGCGCTCCGGTTTGGCCTGTATTTAGGGAGGCGGCCGTCCTCCGCTTGGTCTGTGTTAAGGGCGACACTCGGTCCATGTTTGAGGAGCCTGGCCCTGACGCTCCTCTCCGGCCTGTGTTTAAGGAGGCGGCCGTCCTCCCCTTGGTCTGTGTTAAGGGCGACACTCGGTCCATGTTTGAGGAGCCTGGCCCTGACGCTCCTCTCCGGCCTGTGTTTAAGGAGGCGGCCGTCCTCCCCTTGGTCTGTGTTAAGGGCGACACTCGGTCCATGTTTGAGGAGCCTGGCCCTGACGCTCCTCTCCGGCCTGTGTTTAAGGAGGCGGCCGTCCTCCCCTTGGTCTGTGTTAAGGGCGACACTCGGTCCATGTTTGAGGAGCCTGGCCCTGACGCTCCTCTCCGGCCTGTGTTTAAGGAGGCGGCCGTCCTCCCCTTGGTCTGTGTTAAGGGCGACACTCGGTCCATGTTTGAGGAGCCTGGCCCTGACGCTCCTCTCCGGCCTGTGTTTAAGGAGGCGGCCGTCCTCCCCTTGGTCTGTGTTAAGGGCGACACTCGGTCCATGTTTAAGGAGCCTGGCCCTGACGCTCCTCTCCGGCCTGTGTTTAAGGAGGCGGCCGTCCTCCCCTTGGTCTGTGTTAAGGGCGACACTCGGTCCATGTTTGAGGAGCCTGGCCCTGACGCTCCTTTCCGGCCTGTGTTTAAGGAGGCGGCCGTCCTCCCCTTGGTCTGTGTTAAGGGCGACACTCGGTCCGTGTTTAAGGAGCCGGCCCTGACGCTCCTCTTCGGCCTGTGTTTAAGGAGGCGGCCGTCCTCCACTTCCTTCCATGCACCACCACATTCGCAGTTGACACTTTGCCATTTTTTCAGAGAGGTGACACTTAGTCGTTTTTTCGAAAGTTGACACTTAGTCGTTTTTTCGAAAGTTGACACTTTGCCGTTTTTTCAGAGAGGTGACACTTTGTCGTTTTTTCGAAAGTTGACACTTAGCCGTTTTTTCGAAAGTTGACACTTAGCCGTTTTTTCGAAAGTTGACACTTAGTCGTTTTTTCGAAAGTTGACACTTAGTCACTTTTTCGCCACAGTGACACCTCCAGCGCGTGCCACGGCGCTTTTCAGGTCTTCTATCCGACCTTGTGCTGTCGAGGACGGCGTGTCCGACGCCGTGGGGAGACCAGCACCATCTCCTCCATACTCGTAAACGAGGTGCTTTGGAAAACGGGGGGAAAGTCGATGAGTACACTGACTACTGGGACCATTTCATTGTACTCTGGCGCACCTGAAGACCAAAAAAGGTACTGCACCTTAGCCCGGGTACCTCACCCCCTGGTACCTCGAGGAGAACTTAGAAAAATTTCGACAAATTTTTGGTGAGCTCCAGGGAGAGAGGCTGATTTTTCGCTTTTTGAGGCCGACCGCCGAACCGGCGCGGGGCGGACTCACAAGCCCCGCAGAGCCGTGGGCACTTAGTCGTTTTTTCAGAGAGGCGACACTTAGTCGTTTTTTTGAAAGTTGACACTTAGCCGTTTTTTCGAAAGTTGACACTTAGCCGTTTTTTCGAAAGTCGACACTTAGCCGTTTTTTCGAAAGTTGACACTTAGTCGTTTTTTCGAAAGTTGACACTTAGTCGTTTTTTCGCCACAATTGGCTCTGAGCTCCAGGGGGAGAGCCTGGTTTTGCCTTATTTCAGGCCGGCTGGGGAACCGGCGCGGGTCGGATGCACGAGCCCGCAGAGCCGTGGGCACTTTGCCGTTTTTTCAGAGAGGCGACACTTAGTCGTTTTTTCAGAGAGGCGACACTTAGCCGTTTTTTCAGAGAGGCGACACTTAGCCGTTTTTTCAGAGAGGCGACACAGCCGTTTTTTCAGAGAGGCGACACTTAGCCGTTTTTTCAGAGAGGCGACACTTAGCCGTTTTTTCGAAAGTTGACACTTAGTCGTTTTTTCGAAAGTTGACACTTAGTCGTTTTTTCGCCGATTTTGCTGGGACCTCCAGGCGAGGACCGGCGTTTTCCGTCTTCCGGGTCCGACCCGGGAACCAGCGCCGAGCGGACACATTCGCTCGCAAGTGCCGTTGGCACTTAGAAAATTTTTCGTTTGTCATGAGCTCCGGGCGGAGACCGGCGTTTTTCGTCTTCCGGGTTCGACCCGGGAACCAGCGCCGAGCGGACACATTCGCTCGCAAGTGCCGTTGGCACTTAGAAAATTTTTCGTTTGTCATGAGCTCCGGGCGGAGACCGGCGTTTTTCGTCTTCCGGGTTCGACCCGGGAACCAGCGCCGAGCGGACACATTCGCTCGCAAGTGCCGTTGGCACTTAGAAAATTTTTCGTTTGTCATGAGCTCCGGGCGGAGACCGGCGTTTTTCGTCTTCCGGGTCCGACCCGGGAACCAGCGCCGAGCGGACACATTCGCTCGCAAGTGCCGTTGGCACTTAGAAAATTTTTCGTTTGTCATGAGCTCCGGGCGGAGACCGGCGTTTTTCGTCTTCCGGGTTCGACCCGGGAACCAGCGCCGAGCGGACACATTCGCTCGCAAGTGCCGTTGGCACTTAGAAAATTTTTCGTTTGTCATGAGCTCCGGGCGGAGACCGGCGTTTTTCGTCTTCCGGGTTCGACCCGGGAACCAGCGCCGAGCGGACACATTCGCTCGCAAGTGCCGTTGGCACTTAGAAAATTTTTCGTTTGTCATGAGCTCCGGGCGGAGACCGGCGTTTTTCGTCTTCCGGGTTCGACCCGGGAACCAGCGCCGAGCGGACACATTCGCTCGCAAGTGCCGTTGGCACTTAGAAAATTTTTCGTTTGTCATGAGCTCCGGGCGGAGACCGGCGTTTTTCGTCTTCCGGGTTCGACCCGGGAACCAGCGCCGAGCGGACACATTCGCTCGCAAGTGCCGTTGGCACTTAGAAAATTTTTCGTTTGTCATGAGCTCCGGGCGGAGACCGGCGTTTTTCGTCTTCCGGGTTCGACCCGGGAACCAGCGCCGAGCGGACACATTCGCTCGCAAGTGCCGTTGGCACTTAGAAAATTTTTCGTTTGTCATGAGCTCCGGGCGGAGACCGGCATTTTTCGTCATTCGAGGCCGACGGGGGAACCAGCCGGAGCGGACACGTTTGCTCGGAAGAGCCGTTGGCACTTAGAAAAAATTCCGTGTCTCGTGAGCTCCAGGGGGGACAGGCTGGTTTTATTCATCCGTAGCCGACATGGGAACCAGCGCGGAGCGGATTGGTGTTGCGCTGGCATATACCTCATCTCTCTCAGGAGTCCCCCCCTTATACGTGCCGATGGTGTTTTGGAAAACGGGGGGTAACTGGATGAGTACACTGACTAGGGGGACCAGTACACTAGCGAGTGGGACCAGTACACTGACTAGTGGGACCAACACACTATGAGCGCCTGGTACCTAAAATGGAAGTATAGAGGCCGAATTTCGGGCAAGATCACGCCGGGTTAGGCTTCCAGGACCTCGGCTAAGCAATTTTAACGGGTCGCCCGGTTCTTTTTTGAACCAGCCCGGTTCTTTTTTTGATCCAGCCCGGTTCTTTTTACACTTCCAGCTGGAGCTCGGGAGCGGCTTTTTGCACAAGATCACGCCGTGTTAGGCTTCCAGGACCTCGGCTAAGCAATTTTAACGGGTCGCCCGGTTCTTTTTTGATCCAGCCCGGTTCTTTTTTTTATCCAGCCTGGTTCTTTTTACACTTCCAGCTGGAGCTCGGGAGCGGCTTTTTGCACAAGATCACGCCGTGTTAGGCTTCCAGGACCTCGGCTAAGCAATTTTAACGGGTCGCCCGGTTCTTTTTTTTATCCAGCCCGGTTCTTTTTTTATCCAGCCCGGTTCTTTTTACACTTCCAGCTGGAGCTCGGGAGCGGCTTTTTGCACAAGATCACGCCGTGTTAGGCTTCCAGGACCTCGGCTAAGCAATTTTAACGGGTCGCCCGGTTCTTTTTTGATCCAGCCCGGTTCTTTTTTGATCCAGCCCGGTTCTTTTTACACTTCCAGCTGGAGCTCGGGAGCGGCTTTTTGCACAAGATCACGCCGTGTTAGGCTTCCAGGACCTCGGCTAAGCAATTTTAACGGGTCGCCCGGTTCTTTTTTGATCCAGCCCGGTTCTTTTTTTATCCAGCCCGGTTCTTTTTACACTTCCAGCTGGAGCTCGGGAGCGGCTTTTTGCACAAGATCACGCCGTGTTAGGCTTCCAGGACCTCGGCTAAGCAATTTTAACGGGTCGCCCGGTTCTTTTTTGAACCAGCCCGGTTCTTTTTTTGATCCAGCCCGGTTCTTTTTACACTTCCAGCTGGAGCTCGGGAGCGGCTTTTTGCACAAGATCACGCCGTGTTAGGCTTCCAGGACCTCGGCTAAGCAATTTTAACGGGTCGCCCGGTTCTTTTTTGAACCAGCCCGGTTCTTTTTTTTATCCAGCCCGGTTCTTTTTACACTTCCAGCTGGAGCTCGGGAGCGGCTTTTTGCACAAGAACACGCCGTGTTCGGCTTCCAGGACCTCGGCTAAGCAATTTTAACGGGTCGCCCGGTTCTTTTTTGATCCAGCCCGGTTCTTTTTTTTATCCAGCCCGGTTCTTTTTACACTTCCAGCTGGAGCTCGGGAGCGGCTTTTTGCACAAGATCACGCCGTGTTAGGCTTCCAGGACCTCGGCTAAGCAATTTTAACGGGTCGCCCGGTTCTTTTTTGATCCAGCCCGGTTCTTTTTTTTATCCAGCCCGGTTCTTTTTACACTTCCAGCTGGAGCTCGGGAGCGGCTTTTTGCACAAGATCACGCCGTGTTAGGCTTCCAGGACCTCGGCTAAGCAATTTTAACGGGTCGCCCGGTTCTTTTTTGATCCAGCCCGGTTCTTTTTTTTATCCAGCCCGGTTCTTTTTACACTTCCAGCTGGAGCTCGGGAGCGGCTTTTTGCACAAGATCACGCCGTGTTAGGCTTCCAGGACCTCGGCTAAGCAATTTTAACGGGTCGCCCGGTTCTTTTTTGATCCAGCCCGGTTCTTTTTTTTATCCAGCCCGGTTCTTTTTACACTTCCAGCTGGAGCTCAGCAGCGGCTTTTTGCACAAGATCACGCCGGGTTAGGCTTCCAGGACCTCGGCTAAGCAATTTTAACGGGTCGCCCGGTTCTTTTTTTGATCCAGCCCGGTTCTTTTTACACTTCCAGCTGGAGCTCAGCAGCGGCTTTTTGCACAAGATCACGCCGGGTTAGGCTTCCAGGACCTCGGCTAAGCACTTCTAACGGGCCCTGGTCCACCCCTGCCAGCGCATTTCAAAACTTGGCATTAATTTCGACCTAAGAGACGAAGTCTGATTTTTTTCTACCACTTGGGCGGCCTTTTTGCACCCAGAACACCCGCACCGGCACCATAAATTCGAAGGGTGCCGAGTGCGTCGGCGCAGATTCTGCGACGGAGTGACACTTCCCTCTTGTGGACATTCGGCGGTAGGTGAAATGCGCACTCGGTCTTCTCTTTTCTTTTCCTTCCAGTGAAACTTTGGCAACATTCTGCGAGCTGCTGGCTTCCAGAACCTCGGCCAAGCAGGTGGAGGATTTTTTTCCACTTCCAGCTGGAGGTGAGGAGGGACTTTTTGGGCAAGATCACGCCGACTTAGCAAGCAAGGTGGAAGTGCCAGCATGCTCCGTGGCTGGAAGTGTGGATGTGCCAGCACCCTCCGTGCCTGGAGCTATGGAAGTGTGGAGCTCCAGCACCCTCCGTGCCTATGGAAGTGTGGAGCTCCAGCACCCTCCCTGCCTATGGAAGTGTGGAGCTCCAGCACCCTCCCTGCCTATGGAAGTGTGGAGCTCCAGCACCCTCCCTGCCTATGGAAGTGTGGAGCTCCAGCACCCTCCCTGCCTATGGAAGTGTGGAGCTCCAGCACCCTCCCTGCCTATGGAAGTGTGGAGCTCCAGCACCCTCCCTGCCTATGGAAGTGTGGAGCTCCAGCACCCTCCCTGCCTATGGAAGTGTGGAGCTCCAGCACCCTCCCTGCCTATGGAAGTGTGGAGCTCCAGCACCCTCCCTGCCTATGGAAGTGTGGAGCTCCAGCACCCTCCCTGCCTATGGAAGTGTGGAGCTCCAGCACCCTCCCTGCCTATGGAAGTGTGGAGCTCCAGCACCCTCCCTGCCTATGGAAGTGTGGAGCTCCAGCACCCTCCGTGCCTGGAGCTATGGAGCTCTGGAGCTCTGGAGCTATGGAGCTATGGAAGTAGGGAGCTATGGAGCTCTGGAGCTATGGAGCTATGGAGCTATGGAAGTATGGAGCTCTGGAGCTATGGAGCTATGGAGCTCTGGGGCTATGGAAGTATGGAGCTATGGAGCTATGGAGCTCTGGAGCTATGGAGCTATGGAAGTAGGGAGCTATGGAGCTATGGATGTATGGAGCTATGGAGCCACCAGCCAGCCAGGCTGGAGCTATGGAAGTATGGAGCCATGGAGCTCCGGAGCTATGGAAGTATGGAGCTATGGAGCTATGGAGCTCTGGAGCTCTGGAGCTATGGAGCTATGGAGCTATGGATGTATGGAGCTATGGAGCCACCAGCCAGCCAGGCTGGAGCTATGGAAGTATGGAGCCATGGTGCTCTGGAGCTATGGAAGTATGGAGCTATGGAGCTATGGAGCTATGGAGGTATGGAGCTATGGAGCTATGGAGGTATGGAGCTCTGGAGCTATGGTGCTATGGAGCTCTGGAGGTATGGAGCTATGGAGCTATGGTGCTATGGAGCTCTGGAGCTATGGAAGTATGGAGCTCTGGTGCTATGGAAGTATGGAAGTATGGAGCTATGGAGCTCTGGAGCTATGGAAGTATGGAGCTATGGAGCTCTGGAGGTATGGAGGTATGGTGCTATGGAGCTCTGAAGCTATGGAACTATGGAGCTCTGAAGCTATGGAGCTATGGAGCTCTGGTGCTCTGCAGCTATGGAAGTATGGAGGTATGGAGCCACCAGCCAGCACCCTCCGTGGCTCATCCACGCCGGCCCAGAGTTCCAGCCGCTCGGCTTCACTCTCTCACAAGCCCCGCCTGGAGCTCCCCGGCCCACCCCTGGTACCTCAACTACCGAGGCCAGCCGCTCGACCACGCCGGCGCAGAGTTCCAGCCGCTCGGATAAGCTCTGTCACTCTCCCGCTAAGCAGCCACCGGTAACGGGGAAATGTCGCCGCCTTGTGGACACGCCCTTGTAAATGAATGGGCTTTCGCACTTAGTGCAATTTTCGCCAACTCTCTGACTGGAGCAATGGAAGTATGGAGCTCTGGAGCTCTGGAGCTATGGAAGTATGGAGCTATGGAAGTATGGAGCTATGGAGCTATGGATCTATGGAAGTATGGAGTTATGGAGCTCTGGAGCTATGGAGCTATGGAGCTATGGAGCTATGGAGCTATGGAAGTCTGGAGCTATGGAAGTATGGAGCTATGGAAGTATGGAGCTATGGAGCTATGGAGCTATGGAGCCACCAGCCAGCACCCTCCGTGGCTCAACCACGCCGGCCCAGAGTTCCAGCCGCTCGGCTTCACTCTCTCACAAGCCCCGCCTGGAGCTCCCCAGCCCGCCCCTGGTACCTCAACTACCGAGGCCAGCCGCTCGACCAGGCCGGCCCAGAGTTCCAGCCGCTCGGCTTCACTCTCTCACAAGACCCGCCTGGAGCTCCCCGGCCCACCCCTGGTACCTCAACTACCGAGGCCAGCCGTTCGACCACGCCGGCGCAGAGTTCCAGCCGCTCGGATAAGCTCTGTCACTCTCCTGCCGCGCAGCCACCGGTAACGGGGAAATGTCGCCGCCTTGTGGACACGCCCTTGTAAATGAATGGGCTTTCGCACTTAGTGCAATTTTCGCCAACTCTCTGACTGGAGCTATGGAAGTATGGAGCTATGGAGCCACCAGCCACCCAGGCTGGAGCTATGGAGCTCTGGAGGTATGGAGCTCTGGTGCTATGGAAGTATGGAGCTCTGGTGCCATGGAAGTATGGAGCTATGGAGCTATGGAAGTATGGAGCTATGGAGCTCTGGAAGTATGGAGCTATGGAGCTCTGGAGGTATGGAGCTATGGAGCCCTGGAGCTATGGAGCCCTGGAGCTATGGAGCTATGGAGCTCTGGTGCTATGGAGCTATGGAGCTCTGGTGCTATGGAGCTATGGAGCTCTGGTGCTATGGAGCTATGGAGCTCTGGTGCTATGGAGCTATGGAGCTCTGGTGCTATGGAGCTATGGTGCTCTGGTGCTATGGAGCTATGGAGCTCTGGAGGTATGGAGCTATGGAGCTCTGGAGCTCTGGAGGTATGGTGCTATGGAGCTATGGAGCTCTGGAGGTATGGAGGTATGGAGCTCTGGTGCTATGGAGCTATGGAAGTATAGAGCTATGGAAGTATGGAGCTCTGGAGGTATGGAGGTATGGAGCTATGGAGGTATGGAGCTCTGGAGGTATGGAGCTCTGGTGCTATGGAGCTATGGAAGTATAGAGCTATGGAAGTATGGAGCTCTGGAGGTATGGAGGTATGGAGCTCTGCAGCTATGGAAGTATGGAGCTCTGGAGGTATGGAGCCACCAGCCAGCACCCTCCGAGGCTGGATCAATGGAAGTGTTTAGGTACCAGGCGGCCAAAGTGCCGAGGCCTCACGCTCGACCACGCCGGCGCAGAGTTCCAGCCGCTCGGATGAGCTCTGCCACTCTCCCGCCGCGCAGCCACCGGTAACGGGGAAATGTCGCCGCCTTGTGGACACGCCGTTGTAAATGAATGGGCTTTCGCACTTAGTGCAATTTTCGCCAACTCTGTGACTGGAGCTATGGAAGTATGGAGCTCTGGAGCTCTGGAGCTATGGAGCTATGGAAGTATGGAGCTATGGAAGTATGGAGCTATGGAGCTATGGATCTATGGAAGTATGGAGTTATGGAGCTCTGGAGCTATGGAGCTATGGAGCTATGGAGCTATGGAAGTCTGAAACTATGGAAGTATGGAGCTATGGAGCTATGGAGCTATGGAGCTACGGAGCTATGGAGCTATGGAGCCACCAGCCAGCACCCTCCGTGGCTCAACCACGCCGGCCCAGAGTTCCAGCCGCTCGGCTTCACTCTCTCACAAGCCCCGCCTGGAGCTCCCCAGCCCGCCCCTGGTACCTCAACTACCGAGGCCAGCCGCTCGACCAGGCCGGCCGAGAGTTCCAGCCGCTCGGCTTCACTCTCTCACAAGACCCGCCTGGAGCTCCCCGCCCCACCCCTGGTACCTCAACTACCGAGGCCAGCCGCTCGACCACGCCGGCGCAGAGTTCCAGCCGCTCGGATGAGCTCTGCCACTCTCCCGCCGCGCAGCCACCGGTAACGGGGAAATGTCGCCGCCTTGTGGACACGCCCTTGTAAATGAATGGGCTTTCGCACTTAGTGCAATTTTCGCCAACTCTGTGACTGGTGCTATGGAAGTATGGAGCTCTGGTGCTATGGAAGTATGGAGCTATGGAGCTCTGGTGCTATGGAGCTATGGAGCTCTGGAGGTATGGAGCTCTGGAGGTATGGAGCTCTGGTGCTATGGAGCTATGGAGCTCTGGTGCTATGGAGCTATGGAGCTCTGGAGGTATGGAGCTCTGGAGGTATGGAGCTCTGGTGCTATGGAGCTATGGAGCTCTGGTGCTATGGAGCTCTGGAGGTATGGAGCTATGGAGGTATGGAGCTCTGGTGCTATGGAGCTATGGAGCTATGGTGCTATGGAGCTATGGAGCTCTGGAGGTATGGAGCTCTGGAGGTATGGAGCTCTGGAGGTATGGAGCTCTGGTGCTATGGAGCTATGGAGCTCTGGTGCTATGGAGCTATGGAGCTCTGGAGGTATGGAGCTCTGGTGCTATGGAAGTATGGAGCTCTGGTGCTATGGAAGTATAGAGCTATGGAGGTATGGAGGTATGGAGCTATGGAGCTCTGCAGCTATGGAAGTATGGAGCTCTGGAGGTATGGAGCCACCAGCTAGCACCCTCCGTAGCTGGATCAATGGAAGTGTTTAGGTACCAGGCGGCCAAAGTGCCGAGGCCTCACGCTCGACCACGCCGGCGCAGAGTTCCAGCCGCTCGGATAAGCTCTGTCACTCACCCGCCGCGCAGCCACCGGTAACGGGGAAATGTCGCCGCCTTGTGGACACGCCGTTGTAAATGAATGGGCTTTCGCACTTAGTGCAATTTTCGCCAACTCTCTGACTGGAGCTATGGAAGTATGGAGCTATGGAGCCACCAGCCACCCAGGCTGGAGCTATGGAGCTCTGGAGGTATGGAGCTCTGGTGCTATGGAAGTATGGAGCTATGGAGCTATGGAAGTATGGAGCTATGGAGCTATGGAGCTCTGGAAGTATGGAGCTATGGAGCTCTGGAGGTATGGAGCTATGGAGCCCTGGAGCCCTGGAGCTATGGAGCCCTGGAGCTATGGAGCTATGGAGCCCTGGAGCTATGGAGCTATGGAGCTCTGGAGGTATGGAGCTATGGAGCCCTGGAGCTATGGAGCTCTGGAGGTATGGAGCTATGGAGCCCTGGAGCCCTGGAGCTATGGAGCCCTGGAGCTATGGAGCTATGGAGCCCTGGAGCTATGGAGCTATGGAGCTCTGGTGCTATGGAGCTATGGAGGTATGGAGCCACCAGCCAGCACCCTCCGTGGCTGGATCAATGGAAGTGTTTTAGGTACCAGGCAGCCAAAGGGCCGAGGCCTCACGCTCGACCACGCCGGCGCAGAGTTCCAGCCGCTCGGATAAGCTCTGTCACTCACCCGCCGCGCAGCCACCGGTAACGGGGAAATGTCGCCGCCTTGTGGACACGCCGTTGTAAATGAATGGGCTTTCGCACTTAGTGCAATTTTAGCCAACTCCGTAACTCCGTGGCTGCAAGTATGGAAGTATGGAGCTATGGAGCCACCAGCCAGCACCCTCCGCGGCTGGAGCTATGGAAGTATGGAGCTATGGAGCTATGGAAGTATGGAGCTATGGAGCTATGGAGCTCTGGAAGTATGGAGCTATGGAGCTCTGGAGGTATGGAGCTATGGAGCCCTGGAGCCCTGGAGCTATGGAGCCCTGGAGCTATGGAGCTATGGAGCCCTGGAGCCCTGGAGCTATGGAGCTATGGAGCTCTGGAGGTATGGAGCTATGGAGCCCTGGAGCCCTGGAGCTATGAAGCCCTGGAGCCCTGGAGCTATGGAGCTATGGAGCCCTGGAGCTATGGAGCTATGGAGCTCTGGTGCTATGGAGCTATGGAGCTATGGAGCCACCAGCCAGCACCCTCCGTGGCTGGATCAATGGAAGTGTTTTAGGTACCAGGCAGCCAAAGGGCCGAGGCCTCACGCTCGACCACGCCGGCGCAGAGTTCCAGCCGCTCGGATAAGCTCTGTCACTCACCCGCCGCGCAGCCACCGGTAACGGGGAAATGTCGCCGCCTGGCGGACACGCCGTTGTAAATGAATGGGCTTTCGCACTTAGTGCAATTTTAGCCAACTCCGTGGCTGCAAGTATGGAAGTATGGAGCTATGGAGCCACCAGCCAGCACCCTCCGCGGCTGGAGCTATGGAAGTATGGAGCTATGGAGCTATGGAAGTATGGAGCTATGGAAGTCTGGAGCTATGGAGCTCTGGGGCTATGGAAGTATGGAGCTCTGGGGCTATGGAAGTATGGAGCTATGGAGCTCCGGGGCTATGGAGCTATGGAGCTCCGGGGCTATGGAGCTCCGGGGCTATGGAGCTATGGAGCTCCGGGGCTATGGAGCTCCGGGGCTATGGAGCTCCGGGGCTATGGAGCTATGGAGCTCCGGGGCTATGGAGCTCCGGGGCTATGGAGCTCCGGGGCTATGGAGCTCCGGGGCTATGGAGCTATGGAGCTCTGGGGCTATGGAGCTCCGGGGCTAT
>NW_028232046.1:282500-300000 GCF_054491065.1 Syngnathus leptorhynchus
AGCTGGGCGGTAACTCGGGTTAGTCTGGGGAGACTCGCGGTGGACAGGGGGGCGCGAATCCGGCCGGGCGGCCCCATCGATTAAGCATTGGTAGGGAGCCGAGGATGAGCCGTGCGAAGTGGCCTCGGAGGCGGTCCGTGGGGGACGACGGGGGGGGACGGGCGTCGGCCCTCCGGCCCGAGCAGAGAACGTTCGGTCACCCAAGCGGGAATCTGCGCCCCGGCCCGAGTCGGACTCGGTCGGTTCGGCCCGCTGAGGCCCTCAACTATTCCCGTACGCGGGGGTCGGGAGCTGCGGCGCTGCGCCGGCGACTTACCCGCGCGAGGCACGCACTGCGTGCGGCCAGGATGCGGAGTTGGATCGGCGCTGGTTGGGAACCCTCGGGGAACGAAGGCGGACGGCGGCCAGCCGGCGCCGACGAACCCGTCGGGGAGGGGGCTGGTGGCAGGCGCGATCGGTACTATTGCTGACTGCCGGGAGGGAAGCTGCGCCCCGGCCGAGTCAGACTCAGCCGTTGCGCCCCCCCCGAGCCCGCAGCGCGTAGCGCGGAAGCCATACGCCCCCCCGATGCGGAGCGACAGACGCCCCCGCGACCGCGGTTGGTCGGGAAGGCTTTTCGGATAGAGGTCGGACGGTGTGTGTGGACGGCTTCCCGTGGTGCCGCCGCTATCAAGCCGGAGGGTTTGAGAAACGACATTCGCGGAAGGACCGGCGCGGCCGGCGGACGCTCGCACGCGCGGCGCCCGACACTCAGCCGCTCGCTCGGCCTCCGTGGATCGTGGCTAGGTGGGATGGATGCCAAACCGGGTCGTCTCGGTCTCGCCGCAGTACGGTCGCGCCGGGGCCTGCGGGGCGGCGCGGGGAGCGCACGCTCACGCGGCGGCCGGGGCGCTAGAGTGCGACCCGCAGTGGGTAGGAACCGTCCACCCGACGTCGGACGAGCCGAGGCCGATGGGGGCCCTACCAAGGCGGGTCATGAGTGCCAGTCGGTCAGTTGGGTGAGGGGGTACTCGGAGGCCCGCCGGGAGCAGACGGGCGACCGGGGATGGGGGGCGTACGCGGGCGGGCGCCGGGAGAAAACGGCCCGTCCGGGGTCGAATCTCGGCCTGTGTTTAAGGAGCCGGCCGGGCATCACGCTCCTTCCTTGGATGGACAACATTCGCAGTTGACACTTTGTGTCATTTTATCCGAGCGGGCGGGCGCCGCGAGGCGGACCGTCCGGGGCGACTCTCGGCCTGTGTTTAAGGAGCCGGCCGGGCATCACGCTCCTTCCTTGGATGGACAACATTCGCAGTTGACACTTTGTGTCATTTTATCCGAGCAGACGGGCGCCGCGAGGCGGACCGTCCGGGGCGACTCTCGGCCTGTGTTTAAGGAGCCGGCCGGGCATCACGCTCCTTCCTTGGATGGACAACATTCGTAGTTGACACTTTGTGTCATTTTATCCGAGCGGGCGGGCGCCGCGAGGCGGACCGTCCGGGGCGACTCTCGGCCTGTGTTTAAGGAGCCGGCCGGGCATCACGCTCCTTCCTTGGATGGACAACATTCGCAGTTGACACTTTGTGTCATTTTATCCGAGCGGACGGGCGCCGCGAGGCGGACCGTCCGGGGCGACTCTCGGCCTGTGTTTAAGGAGCCGGCCGGGCATCACGCTCCTTCCTTGGATGGACAACATTCGCAGTTGACACTTTGTGTCATTTTGTTCGGCCTGTGTTTAAGGAGGCGGCCGTCCTCCACTCGGTCCGTGTTTAAGGAGCAACACTCGCGCTCCGGTTCGGCCTGTGTTTAAGGAGGCGGCCGTCCTCCCCTTGGTCTGTGTTAAGGGCGACACTCGGTCCGTGTTTAAGGAGCCTGGCCCTCGCGCTCCGGTTCGGCCTGTATTTAGGGAGGCGGCCGTCCTCCGCTTGGTCTGTGTTAAGGGCGACACTCGGTCCGTGTTTAAGGAGCCTGGCCCTGACGCTCCTCTCCGGCCTGTGTTTAAGGAGGCGGCCGTCCTCCCCTTGGTCTGTGTTAAGGGCGACACTCGGTCCGTGTTTAAGGAGCGGCCCTCGCGCTCCGGTTCGGCCTGTATTTAGGGAGGCGGCCGTCCTCCGCTTGGTCTGTGTTAAGGGCGACACTCGGTCCGTGTTTAAGGAGCCGGCCCTGACGCTCCTCTTCGGCCTGTGTTTAAGGAGGCGGCCGTCCTCCACTTCCTTCCATGCACCACCACATTCGCAGTTGACACTTTGCCATTTTTTCAGAGAGGTGACACTTAGTCGTTTTTTTCGAAAGTTGACACTTAGTCGTTTTTTCGAAAGTTGACACTTTGCCGTTTTTTCAGAGAGGTGACACTTTGTCGTTTTTTCGAAAGTTGACACTTAGCCGTTTTTTCGAAAGTTGACACTTAGCCGTTTTTTCGAAAGTTGACACTTAGTCACTTTTTCGCCACAGTGACACCTCCAGCGCGTGCCACGGCGCTTTTCAGGTCTTCTATCCGACCTTGTGCTGTCGAGGACGGCGTGTCCGACGCCGTGGGGAGACCAGCACCATCTCCTCCATACTCGTAAACGAGGTGCTTTGGAAAACGGGGGGAAAGTCGATGAGTACACTGACTACTGGGACCATTTCATTGTACTCTGGCGCACCTGAAGACCAAAAAAGGTACTGCACCTTAGCCCGGGTACCTCACCCCCTGGTACCTCGAGGAGAACTTAGAAAAATTTCGACAAATTTTTGGTGAGCTCCAGGGAGAGAGGCTGATTTTTCGCTTTTTGAGGCCGACCGCCGAACCGGCGCGGGGCGGACTCACAAGCCCCGCAGAGCCGTGGGCACTTAGTCGTTTTTTCAGAGAGGCGACACTTAGTCGTTTTTTCAGAGGCGACACTTAGTCGTTTTTTCGAAAGTTGACACTTAGCCGTTTTTTCGAAAGTCGACACTTAGCCGTTTTTTTGGAAAGTTGACACTTAGTCGTTTTTTCGAAAGTTGACAGTCGTTTTTTCGCCACAATTGGCTCTGAGCTCCAGGGGGAGAGCCTGGTTTTGCCTTATTTCAGGCCGGCTGGGGAACCGGCGCGGGTCGGATGCACGAGCCCGGTAGAGCCGTGGGCACTTAGAAAATTTTCGCCGATTAAGCTGGGACCTCCAGGCGGAGACCGGCATTCCTCGTCCTCGGGGTTCGACCCAGGAACCGGCGCTGGGCAGACGCCGTAGCCACGCAGAGCCGTGGGCACTTAGAAAATATTCGCCAAGTTGGCTCTGAGCTCCAGGCGGAGAGGCTGGTTTTGCCTTATTTCAGGCCGGCTGGGGAACCGGCGCGGGTCGGATGCACGAGCCCGCAGAGCCGTGGGCACTTTGCCATTTTCTCAGAGTCGACACTTAGTCGTTTTTTCAGAGAGGCGACACTGTCGTTTTTTCGAAAGTTGACACTTTGCCGTTTTTTCAGAGAGGCGACACTTAGCCGTTTTTTTCGAAAGTTGACACTTAGCCGTTTTTTCGAAAGTCGACACTTAGCCGTTTTTTCAGAGATGTGACACTTTGCCGTTTTTTCGAAAGTTGACACTTAGCCGTTTTTTCGAAAGTCGACACTTAGCCGTTTTTTCAGAGATGTGACACTTTGCCGTTTTTTCGAAAGTTGACACTTAGCCGTTTTTTCGAAAGTTGACACTTAGTCGTTTTTTCAGAGATGTGACACTTAGAAACTTTTTGCCAAGTTGGCTGTGAGCTCCAGGAGGAGACCGTTATTTTTCGTCATTCGAGGCCGACTGCGGAACCGGCGCTGAGCGGACGCCAAAGCTCGGCAGGGCCGTGGGCACTTAGAAACTTTTTGCCAAGTTGGCTGTGAGCTCCAGGAGGAGACCGTTATTTTTCGTCATTCGAGGCCGACTGCGGAACCGGCGCTGGGCGGACGCCAAAGCTCGGCAGGGCCGTGGGCACTTAGAAACTTTTTGCCAAGTTGGCTGTGAGCTCCAGGAGGAGACCGTTATTTTTCGTCATTCGAGGCCGACTGCGGAACCGGCGCTGAGCGGACGCCAAAGCTCGGCAGGGCCGTGGGCACTTAGAAACTTTTTGCCAAGTTGGCTGTGAGCTCCAGGAGGAGACCGTTATTTTTCGTCATTCGAGGCCGACTGCGGAACCGGCGCTGGGCGGACGCCAAAGCTCGGCAGGGCCGTGGGCACTTAGAAACTTTTTGCCAAGTTGGCTGTGAGCTCCAGGAGGAGACCGTTATTTTTCGTCATTCGAGGCCGACTGCGGAACCGGCGCTGGGCGGACGCCAAAGCTCAGCAGGGCCGTGGGCACTTAGAAACTTTTTGCCAAGTTGGCTGTGAGCTCCAGGAGGAGACCGTTATTTTTCGTCATTCGAGGCCGACTGCGGAACCGGCGCTGGGCGGACGCCAAAGCTCAGCAGGGCCGTGGGCACTTAGAAACTTTTTGCCAAGTTGGCTGTGAGCTCCAGGAGGAGACCGTTATTTTTCGTCATTCTAGGCCGGCTGCAGAACCGGCGCGGCTCGGATGCACGAGCCCGCAGAGCCGTGGGCACTTTGCCACTTTTTCGCCACAATTGGCTGTGAGCTCCAGGAGGAGACCGTTATTTTTCGTCATTCTAGGCCGGTTGCAGAACCGGCGCGGCTCGGATGCACGAGCCCGCAGAGCCGTGGGCACTTAGAAAATTTTCAGAGAGGCGACACTTTGCCATTTTTTCAGAGAGGTGACACTTAGTCGTTTTTTCGAAAGTTGACACTTAGCCGTTTTTTCGAAAGTTGACACTTAGTCGTTTTTTCGAAAGTTGACACTTAGTCGTTTTTTCGCCACAGTGCCCACCTCCAGCGCGTGCCACGGCGCTTTCCAGGTCTTCTATCCGACCTTGTGCTGTCGAGGACGGCGTGTCCGACGCCGTGGGGAGACCAGCACCATCTCCTCCATACTCGTAAAGGAGGTGCTTTGGAAAACGGGGGGAAAGTCGATGAGTACACTGACTACTGGGACCATTTCATTGTACTCTGGCGCACCTGAAGACCAAAAAAGGTACTGCATCTTAGCCCGGGTACCTCACCCCCTGGTACCTCGAGGAGAACTTAGAAAAATTTCGACAAATTTTTGGTGAGCTCCAGGGAGAGAGGCTGATTTTTCGCTTTTTGAGGCCGACTGCCGAACCGGCGCGGGGCGGACTCACAAGCCCCGCAGAGCCGTGGGCACTTAGTCGTTTTTTCAGAGAGGCGACACTTAGTCGTTTTTTCGAAAGTCGACACTTAGCCGTTTTTTCGAAAGTTGACACTTAGCCGTTTTTTCGAAAGTTGACACTTAGTCGTTTTTTCGCCACAATTGGCTCTGAGCTCCAGGGGGAGAGGCTGGTTTTGCCTTATTTCAGGCCGGCTGGGGAACCGGCGCGGGTCGGATGCACGAGCCCGCAGAGCCGTGGGCACTTTGCCGTTTTTTCAGAGAGGCGACACTTAGTCGTTTTTTCAGAGAGGCGACACTTAGTCGTTTTTTCAGAGAGGCGACACTTAGCCGTTTTTTCAGAGAGGCGACACTTAGTCGTTTTTTCGAAAGTTGACACTTAGCCGTTTTTTCGAAAGTTGACACTTAGCCGTTTTTTCGAAAGTCGACACTTAGCCGTTTTTTTCGAAAGTTGACACTTTTCGCCGATTTTGCTGGGACCTCCAGGCGAGGACCGGCGTTTTTCGTCTTCCGGGTCCGACCCGGGAACCAGCACCGAGCGGACACATTCGCTCGCAAGTGCCGTTGGCACTTAGAAAATTTTTCGTTTGTCATGAGCTCCGGGCGGAGACCGGCGTTTTTCGTCTTCCGGGTTCGACCCGGGAACCAGCGCCGAGCGGACACATTCGCTCGCAAGTGCCGTTGGCACTTAGAAGATTTTTCGTTTGTCATGAGCTCCGGGCGGAGACCGGCGTTTTTCGTCTTCCGGGTTCGACCCGGGAACCAGCGCCGAGCGGACACATTCGCTCGCAAGTGCCGTTGGCACTTAGAAAATTTTTCGTTTGTCATGAGCTCCGGGCGGAGACCGGCGTTTTTCGTCTTCCGGGTTCGACCCGGGAACCAGCGCCGAGCGGACACATTCGCTCGCAAGTGCCGTTGGCACTTAGAAAATTTTTCGTTTGTCATGAGCTCCGGGCGGAGACCGGCGTTTTTCGTCTTCCGGGTTCGACCCGGGAACCAGCGCCGAGCGGACACATTCGCTCGCAAGTGCCGTTGGCACTTAGAAAATTTTTCGTTTGCCATGAGCTCCGGGCGGAGACCGGCGTTTTTCGTCTTCCGGGTTCGACCCGGGAACCAGCGCCGAGCGGACACATTCGCTCGCAAGTGCCGTTGGCACTTAGAAAATTTTTCGTTTGCCATGAGCTCCGGGCGGAGACCGGCATTTTTCGTCATTCGAGGCCGACGGGGGAACCAGCCGGAGCGGACACGTTTGCTCGGAAGAGCCGTTGGCACTTAGAAAAAATTTCCGTGTCTCGTGAGCTCCAGGGGGGACAGGCTGGTTTTATTCATCCGTAGCCGACATGGGAACCAGCGCGGAGCGGATTGGTGTTGCGCTGGCATATACCTCATCTCTCTCAGGAGTCCCCCCCTTATACGTGCCGATTGTGTTTTGGAAAACGGGGGGTAACTGGATGAGTACACTGACTAGGGGGACCAGTACACTAGCGAGTGGGACCAGTACACTGACTAGTGGGACCAACACACTATGAGCGCCTGGTACCTAAAATGGAAGTATAGAGGCCGAATTTCGGGCAAGATCACGCCGGGTTAGGCTTCCAGGACCTCGGCTAAGCAATTTTAACGGGTCGCCCGGTTCTTTTTTGATCCAGCCCGGTTCTTTTTTTTATCCAGCCCGGTTCTTTTTACACTTCCAGCTGGAGCTCGGGAGCGGCTTTTTGCACAAGATCACGCCGTGTTAGGCTTCCAGGACCTCGGCTAAGCAATTTTAACGGGTCGCCCGGTTCTTTTTTTTATCCAGCCCGGTTCTTTTTTTATCCAGCCCGGTTCTTTTTACACTTCCAGCTGGAGCTCGGGAGCGGCTTTTTGCACAAGATCACGCCGTGTTAGGCTTCCAGGACCTCGGCTAAGCAATTTTAACGGGTCGTCCGGTTCTTTTTTTTATCCAGCCCGGTTCTTTTTTTTATCCAGCCCGGTTCTTTTTACACTTCCAGCTGGAGCTCGGGAGCGGCTTTTTGCACAAGATCACGCCGTGTTAGGCTTCCAGGACCTCGGCTAAGCAATTTTAACGGGTCGCCCGGTTCTTTTTTTTTTTATCCAGCCCGGTTCTTTTTTTATCCAGCCTGGTTCTTTTTACACTTCCAGCTGGAGCTCGGGAGCGGCTTTTTGCACAAGAACACGCCGTGTTAGGCTTCCAGGACCTCGGCTAAGCAATTTTAACGGGTCGCCCGGTTCTTTTTTGATCCAGCCCGGTTCTTTTTTTTATCCAGCCCGGTTCTTTTTACACTTCCAGCTGGAGCTCGGGAGCGGCTTTTTGCACAAGATCACGCCGTGTTAGGCTTCCAGGACCTCGGCTAAGCAATTTTAACGGGTCGCCCGGTTCTTTTTTTTTTATCCAGCCCGGTTCTTTTTTTATCCAGCCTGGTTCTTTTTACACTTCCAGCTGGAGCTCGGGAGCGGCTTTTTGCACAAGATCACGCCGTGTTAGGCTTCCAGGACGTCGGCTAAGCAATTTTAACGGGTCGCCCGGTTCTTTTTTTGATCCAGCCCGGTTCTTTTTTTATCCAGCCCGGTTCTTTTTACACTTCCAGCTGGAGCTCGGGAGCGGCTTTTTGCACAAGAACACGCCGTGTTAGGCTTCCAGGACCTCGGCTAAGCAATTTTAACGGGTCGCCCGGTTCTTTTTTGATCCAGCCCGGTTCTTTTTTTTATCCAGCCCGGTTCTTTTTACACTTCCAGCTGGAGCTCGGGAGCGGCTTTTTGCACAAGATCACGCCGTGTTAGGCTTCCAGGACCTCGGCTAAGCAATTTTAACAGGTCGCCCGGTTCTTTTTTTTTTATCCAGCCCGGTTCTTTTTTTATCCAGCCTGGTTCTTTTTACACTTCCAGCTGGAGCTCGGGAGCGGCTTTTTGCACAAGATCACGCCGTGTTAGGCTTCCAGGACGTCGGCTAAGCAATTTTAACGGGTCGCCCGGTTCTTTTTTTGATCCAGCCCGGTTCTTTTTTTATCCAGCCCGGTTCTTTTTACACTTCCAGCTGGAGCTCGGGAGCGGCTTTTTGCACAAGAACACGCCGTGTTAGGCTTCCAGGACCTCGGCTAAGCAATTTTAACGGGTCGCCCGGTTCTTTTTTGATCCAGCCCGGTTCTTTTTTTTATCCAGCCCGGTTCTTTTTACACTTCCAGCTGGAGCTCGGGAGCGGCTTTTTGCACAAGATCACGCCGTGTTAGGCTTCCAGGACGTCGGCTAAGCAATTTTAACGGGTCGCCCGGTTCTTTTTTTGATCCAGCCCGGTTCTTTTTTTATCCAGCCCGGTTCTTTTTACACTTCCAGCTGGAGCTCGGGAGCGGCTTTTTGCACAAGAACACGCCGTGTTAGGCTTCCAGGACCTCGGCTAAGCAATTTTAACGGGTCGCCCGGTTCTTTTTTGATCCAGCCCGGTTCTTTTTTGATCCAGCCCGGTTCTTTTTACACTTCCAGCTGGAGCTCGGGAGCGGCTTTTTGCACAAGATCACCCCGTGTTAGGCTTCCAGGACCTCGGCTAAGCAATTTTAACGGGTCGCCCGGTTCTTTTTTGAAACAGCCCGGTTCTTTTTTTTATCCAGCCCGGTTCTTTTTACACTTCCAGCTGGAGCTCGGGAGCGGCTTTTTGCACAAGATCACGCCGTGTTAGGCTTCCAGGACCTCGGCTAAGCAATTTTAACGGGTCGCCCGGTTCTTTTTTGATCCAGCCCGGTTCTTTTTTTATCCAGCCCGGTTCTTTTTACACTTCCAGCTGGAGCTCGGGAGCGGCTTTTTGCACAAGATCACGCCGTGTTAGGCTTCCAGGACCTCGGCTAAGCGATTTTAACGGGTCGCCCGGTTCTTTTTTTTTTATCCAGCCCGGTTCTTTTTTTATCCAGCCTGGTTCTTTTTACACTTCCAGCTGGAGCTCGGGAGCGGCTTTTTGCACAAGATCACGCCGTGTTAGGCTTCCAGGACGTCGGCTAAGCAATTTTAACGGGCCGCCCGGTTCTTTTTTGATCCAGCCCGGTTCTTTTTTTTATCCAGCCTGGTTCTTTTTACACTTCCAGCTGGAGCTCGGGAGCGGCTTTTTGCACAAGATCACGCCGGGTTAGGCTTCCAGGACCTCGGCTAAGCAATTTTAACGGGCCGCCCGGTTCTTTTTTGATCCAGCCCGGTTCTTTTTTTTATCCAGCCTGGTTCTTTTTACACTTCCAGCTGGAGCTCGGGAGCGGCTTTTTGCACAAGATCACGCCGGGTTAGGCTTCCAGGACCTCGGCTAAGCAATTTTAACGGGTCGCCCGGTTCTTTTTTGATCCAGCCCGGTTCTTTTTTTTATCCAGCCTGGTTCTTTTTACACTTCCAGCTGGAGCTCGGGAGCGGCTTTTTGCACAAGATCACGCCGTGTTAGGCTTCCAGGACCTCGGCTAAGCAATTTTAACGGGTCGCCCGGTTCTTTTTTGATCCAGCCCGGTTCTTTTTTTTATCCAGCCTGGTTCTTTTTACACTTCCAGCTGGAGCTCTGGAGCGGCTTTTTGCACAAGATCACGCCGTGTTAGGCTTCCAGGACCTCGGCTAAGCAATTTTAACGGGTCGCCCGGTTCTTTTTTTTATCCAGCCCGGTTCTTTTTTTATCCAGCCCGGTTCTTTTTACACTTCCAGCTGGAGCTCGGGAGCGGCTTTTTGCACAAGATCACGCCGTGTTAGGCTTCCAGGACCTCGGCTAAGCAATTTTAACGGGCCGCCCGGTTCTTTTTTTTATCCAGCCCGGTTCTTTTTTTATCCAGCCTGGTTCTTTTTACACTTCCAGCTGGAGCTCGGGAGCGGCTTTTTGCACAAGATCACGCCGGGTTAGGCTTCCAGGACCTCGGCTAAGCAATTTTACCGGGTCGCCCGGTTCTTTTTTTGAACCAGCCCGGTTCTTTTTACACTTCCAGCTGGAGCTCAGCAGCGGCTATTTGCACAAGATCACGCCGGGTTAGGCTTCCAGGACCTCGGTTAAGCACTTCTAACGGGCCCTGGTCCACCCCTGCCAGCGCAATTCAAAACTTGGCATTAATTTCGACCTAAGAGACGAAGTCTGATTTTTTTCTACCACTTGGGCGGCCTTTTTGCACCCAGAACACCCGCACCGGCACCATAAATTCGAAGGGTGCCGAGTGCGTCGGCGCAGATTCTGCGACGGAGTGACACTTCCCTCTTGTGGACATTCGGCGGTAGGTGAAATGCGCACTCGGTCTTCTCTTTTCTTTTCCTTCCAGTGAAACTTTGGCAACATTCTGCGAGCTGCTGGCTTCCAGAACCTCGGCCAAGCAGGTGGAGGATTTTTTTCCACTTCCAGCTGGAGGTGAGGAGGGACTTTTTGGGCAAGATCACGCCGACTTAGCAAGCAAGGTGGAAGTGCCAGCATGCTCCGTGGCTGGAAGTGTGGATGTGCCAGCACCCTCCGTGCCTGGAGCTATGGAAGTGTGGAGCTCCAGCACCCTCCGTGCCTATGGAAGTGTGGAGCTCCAGCACCCTCCCTGCCTATGGAAGTGTGGAGCTCCAGCACCCTCCCTGCCTATGGAAGTGTGGAGCTCCAGCACCCTCCCTGCCGATGGAAGTGTGGAGCTCCAGCACCCTCCCTGCCTATGGAAGTGTGGAGCTCCAGCACCCTCCCTGCCTATGGAAGTGTGGAGCTCCAGCACCCTCCCTGCCTATGGAAGTGTGGAGCTCCAGCACCCTCCCTGCCTATGGAAGTGTGGAGCTCCAGCACCCTCCCTGCCTATGGAAGTGTGGAGCTCCAGCACCCTCCCTGCCTATGGAAGTGTGGAGCTCCAGCACCCTCCCTGCCTATGGAAGTGTGGAGCTCCAGCACCCTCCCTGCCTATGGAAGTGTGGAGCTCCAGCACCCTCCCTGCCTATGGAAGTGTGGAGCTCCAGCACCCTCCCTGCCTATGGAAGTGTGGAGCTCCAGCACCCTCCCTGCCTATGGAAGTGTGGAGCTCCAGCACCCTCCCTGCCTATGGAAGTGTGGAGCTCCAGCACCCTCCCTGCCTATGGAAGTGTGGAGCTCCAGCACCCTCCCTGCCTATGGAAGTGTGGAGCTCCAGCACCCTCCCTGCCTATGGAAGTGTGGAGCTCCAGCACCCTCCCTGCCTATGGAAGTGTGGAGCTCCAGCACCCTCCCTGCCTATGGAAGTGTGGAGCTCCAGCACCCTCCCTGCCTATGGAAGTGTGGAGCTCCAGCACCCTCCCTGCCTATGGAAGTGTGGAGCTCCAGCACCCTCCCTGCCTATGGAAGTGTGGAGCTCCAGCACCCTCCCTGCCTATGGAAGTGTGGAGCTCCAGCACCCTCCCTGCCTATGGAAGTGTGGAGCTCCAGCACCCTCCCTGCCTATGGAAGTGTGGAGCTCCAGCACCCTCCCTGCCTATGGAAGTGTGGAGCTCCAGCACCCTCCCTGCCTATGGAAGTGTGGAGCTCCAGCACCCTCCCTGCCTATGGAAGTGTGGAGCTCCAGCACCCTCCCTGCCTATGGAAGTGTGGAGCTCCAGCACCCTCCCTGCCTATGGAAGTGTGGAGCTCCAGCACCCTCCCTGCCTATGGAAGTGTGGAGCTCCAGCACCCTCCCTGCCTATGGAAGTGTGGAGCTCCAGCACCCTCCCTGCCTATGGAAGTGTGGAGCTCCAGCACCCTCCCTGCCTATGGAAGTGTGGAGCTCCAGCACCCTCCCTGCCTATGGAAGTGTGGAGCTCCAGCACCCTCCCTGCCTATGGAAGTGTGGAGCTCCAGCACCCTCCCTGCCTATGGAAGTGTGGAGCTCCAGCACCCTCCCTGCCTATGGAAGTGTGGAGCTCCAGCACCCTCCCTGCCTATGGAAGTGTGGAGCTCCAGCACCCTCCCTGCCTATGGAAGTGTGGAGCTCCAGCACCCTCCCTGCCTATGGAAGTGTGGAGCTCCAGCACCCTCCCTGCCTATGGAAGTGTGGAGCTCCAGCACCCTCCCTGCCTATGGAAGTGTGGAGCTCCAGCACCCTCCCTGCCTATGGAAGTGTGGAGCTCCAGCACCCTCCCTGCCTATGGAAGTGTGGAGCTCCAGCACCCTCCCTGCCTATGGAAGTGTGGAGCTCCAGCACCCTCCCTGCCTATGGAAGTGTGGAGCTCCAGCACCCTCCCTGCCTATGGAAGTGTGGAGCTCCAGCACCCTCCCTGCCTATGGAAGTGTGGAGCTCCAGCACCCTCCCTGCCTATGGAAGTGTGGAGCTCCAGCACCCTCCCTGCCTATGGAAGTGTGGAGCTCCAGCACCCTCCCTGCCTATGGAAGTGTGGAGCTCCAGCACCCTCCCTGCCTATGGAAGTGTGGAGCTCCAGCACCCTCCCTGCCTATGGAAGTGTGGAGCTCCAGCACCCTCCCTGCCTATGGAAGTGTGGAGCTCCAGCACCCTCCCTGCCTATGGAAGTGTGGAGCTCCAGCACCCTCCCTGCCTATGGAAGTGTGGAGCTCCAGCACCCTCCCTGCCTATGGAAGTGTGGAGCTCCAGCACCCTCCCTGCCTATGGAAGTGTGGAGCTCCAGCACCCTCCCTGCCTATGGAAGTGTGGAGCTCCAGCACCCTCCCTGCCTATGGAAGTGTGGAGCTCCAGCACCCTCCCTGCCTATGGAAGTGTGGAGCTCCAGCACCCTCCCTGCCTATGGAAGTGTGGAGCTCCAGCACCCTCCCTGCCTATGGAAGTGTGGAGCTCCAGCACCCTCCCTGCCTATGGAAGTGTGGAGCTCCAGCACCCTCCCTGCCTATGGAAGTGTGGAGCTCCAGCACCCTCCCTGCCTATGGAAGTGTGGAGCTCCAGCACCCTCCCTGCCTATGGAAGTGTGGAGCTCCAGCACCCTCCCTGCCTATGGAAGTGTGGAGCTCCAGCACCCTCCCTGCCTATGGAAGTGTGGAGCTCCAGCACCCTCCCTGCCTATGGAAGTGTGGAGCTCCAGCACCCTCCCTGCCTATGGAAGTGTGGAGCTCCAGCACCCCCTGCTATGGAAGTGTGGAGCTCCAGCACCCTCCTGCCTATGGAAGTGTGGAGCTCCAGCACCCTCCCTGCCTATGGAAGTGTGGAGCTCCAGCACCCTCCCTGCCTATGGAAGTGTGGAGCTCCAGCACCCTCCCTGCCTATGGAAGTGTGGAGCTCCAGCACCCTCCCTGCCTATGGAAGTGTGGGAGCTCCAGCACCCTCCCTGCCTATGGAAGTGTGGAGCTCCAGCACCCTCCCTGCCTATGGAAGTGTGGAGCTCCAGCACCCTCCCTGCCTATGGAAGTGTGGAGCTCCAGCACCCTCCCTGCCTATGGAAGTGTGGAGCTCCAGCACCCTCCCTGCCTATGGAAGTGTGGAGCTCCAGCACCCTTCCCTGCCTATGGAAGTGTGGAGCTCCAGCACCCTCCCTGCCTATGGAAGTGTGGAGCTCCAGCACCCTCCCCTGCTATGGAAGTGTGGAGCTCCAGCACCCTCCCTGCCTATGGAAGTGTGGAGCTCCAGCACCCTCCCTGCCTATGGAAGTGTGGAGCTCCAGCACCCTCCCTGCCTATGGAAGTGTGGAGCTCCAGCACCCTCCCTGCCTATGGAAGTGTGGAGCTCCAGCACCCTCCCTGCCTATGGAAGAGCCACCTCCGCGGGCATGCTGCTCAACCACGCCGGCCCAGAGTTCCAGCCGCTCGGCTACACTCTCTCACAAGCCCCGCCTGGAGCTCCCCAGCCCACCCCTGGTACCTCAACTACCGAGGCCAGCCGCTCGACCAGGCCGGCCCAGAGTTCCAGCCGCTCGGCTTCACTCTCTCACAAGCCCCGCCTGGAGCTCCCCAGCCCGCCCCTGGTACCTCAACTACCGAGGCCAGCCCGCCTCGACCAGGCCGGCCGAGAGTTCCAGCCGCTCGGCTTCACTCTCTCACAAGACCCGCCTGGAGCTCCCCGCCCCACCCCTGGTACCTCAACTACCGAGGCCAGCCGCTCGACCACGCCGGCGCAGAGTTCCAGCCGCTCGGATAAGCTCTGTCACTCACCCGCCGCGCAGCCACCGGTAACGGGGAAATGTCGCCGCCTTGTGGACACGCCGTTGTAAATGAATGGGCTTTCGCACTTAGTGCAATTTTAGCCAACTCTCTGACTGGAGCTATGGAAGTATGGAGCTATGGAGCCACCAGCCACCCAGGCTGGAGCTATGGAGCTATGGAGCTCTGGTGCTATGGAGCTATGGAGCTCTGGTGCTATGGAGCCCTGGAGCTATGGAGCCCTGGAGCTATGGAGCTATGGAGCTCTGGTGCTATGGAGCTATGGAGCTCTGGTGCTATGGAGCTATGGAGCTCTGGTGCTATGGAGCTATGGAGCTCTGGTGCTATGGAGCTATGGAGCTCTGGTGCTATGGAGCTATGGAGCTCTGGTGCTATGGAGCTATGGAGCTCTGGTGCTATGGAGCTATGGAGCTCTGGTGCTATGGAGCTATGGAGCTATGGAGCCACCAGCCAGCACCCTCCGTGGCTGGATCAATGGAAGTGTTTTAGGTACCAGGCAGCCAAAGGGCCGAGGCCTCACGCTCGACCACGCCGGCGCAGAGTTCCAGCCGCTCGGATAAGCTCTGTCACTCACCCGCCGCGCAGCCACCGGTAACGGGGAAATGTCGCCGCCTTGTGGACACGCCGTTGTAAATGAATGGGCTTTCGCACTTAGTGCAATTTTAGCACACTCTCTGACTGGAGCTATGGAAGTATGGAGCTATGGAGCCACCAGCCACCCAGGCTGGAGCTATGGAGCTATGGAGCTCTGGTGCTATGGAGCTATGGAGCTCTGGTGCTATGGAGCTATGGAGCTCTGGTGCTATGGAGCTATGGAGCTCTGGTGCTATGGAGCTATGGAGCTCTGGTGCTATGGAGCTATGGAGCTCTGGTGCTATGGAGCTATGGAGCTCTGGTGCTATGGAGCTATGGAGCTATGGAGCCACCAGCCAGCACCCTCCGTGGCTGGATCAATGGAAGTGTTTTAGGTACCAGGCAGCCAAAGGGCCGGGGCCTCACGCTCGACCACGCCGGCGCAGAGTTCCAGCCGCTCGGATAAGCTCTGTCACTCACCCGCCACGCAGCCACCGGTAACGGGGAAATGTCGCCGCCTGGCGGACACGCCGTTGTAAATGAATGGGCTTTCGCACTTAGTGCAATTTTCGCCAACTCTCTGACTGGAGCTATGGAAGTATGGAGCTATGGAGCCACCAGCCACCCAGGCTGGAGCTATGGAGCTCTGGAGGTATGGAGCTATGGAGCCCTGGAGCTATGGAGCTATGGAGCCCTGGAGCTATGGAGCCCTGGAGCT
Source organism: Syngnathus leptorhynchus (assembly GCF_054491065.1). NCBI lineage: Eukaryota > Metazoa > Chordata > Actinopteri > Syngnathiformes > Syngnathidae > Syngnathus > Syngnathus leptorhynchus. The sequence goes on from NW_028232046.1 coordinate 297,979, forward strand.
ATGGAGCTATGGAGCTCTGGTGCTATGGAGCTATGGAGCTCTGGTGCTATGGAGCTATGGAGCTCTGGTGCTATGGAGCTATGGAGCTCTGGTGCTATGGAGCTATGGAGCTCTGGTGCTATGGAGCTATGGAGCTCTGGTGCTATGGAGCAATGGAGCTATGGAGCCACCAGCCAGCACCCTCCGTGGCTGGATCAATGGAAGTGTTTTAGGTACCAGGCAGCCAAAGGGCCGAGGCCTCACGCTCGACCACGCCGGCGCAGAGTTCCAGCCGCTCGGATAAGCTCTGTCACTCACCCGCCGCGCAGCCACCGGTAACGGGGAAATGTCGCCGCCTTGTGGACACGCCGTTGTAAATGAATGGGCTTTCGCACTTAGTGCAATTTTCGCCAACTCTCTGACTGGAGCTATGGAAGTATGGAGCTATGGAGCCACCAGCCACCCAGGCTGGAGCTATGGAGCTCTGGAGCTATGGAGCTCTGGTGCTATGGAAGTATGGAGCTCTGGAGCTATGGAAGTATGGCGCTATGGAGCTATGGAGCTCTGGAAGTATGGAGCTATGGAGCTCTGGAGGTATGGAGCTATGGAGCCCTGGAGCCCTGGAGCTATGGAGCCTGGAGCCCTGGAGCTATGGAGCCCTGGAGCTATGGAGCTATGGAGCTATGGAGCCCTGGAGCTATGGAGCCCTGGAGCTATGGAGCTATGGAGCTCTGGTGCTATGGAGCTATGGAGCTCTGGTGCTATGGAGCTATGGAGCTCTGGTGCTATGGAGCTCTGGTGCTATGGAGCTATGGAGCTATGGAGCTCTGGTGCTATGGAGCTATGGAGCTCTGGTGCTATGGAGCTATGGAGCTCTGGTGCTATGGAGCTATGGAGCTCTGGTGCTATGGAGCTATGGAGCTCTGGTGCTATGGAGCTATGGAGCTCTGGAGGTATGGAGCTATGGAGGTATGGAGCCACCAGCCAGCACCCTCCGAGGCTGGATCAATGGAAGTGTTTTAGGTACCAGGCAGCCAAAGGGCCGAGGCCTCACGCTCGACCACGCCGGCGCAGAGTTCCAGCCGCTCGGATAAGCTCTGTCACTCACCCGCCGCGCAGCCACCGGTAACGGGGAAATGTCGCCGCCTGGCGGACACGCCGTTGTAAATGAATGGGCTTTCGCACTTAGTGCAATTTTAGCCAACTCCGTGGCTGCAAGTATGGAAGTATGGAGCTATGGAGCCACCAGCCAGCACCCTCCGCGGCTGGAGCTATGGAAGTATGGAGCTATGGAGCTATGGAGCTATGGAAGTATGGGGCTATGGAAGTCTGGAGCTATGGAGCTCTGGGGCTATGGAGCTCCGGGGCTATGGAGCTATGGAGCTCTGGGGCTATGGAGCTCCGGGGCTATGGAGCTATGGAGCTCCGGGGCTATGGAGCTCCGGGGCTATGGAGCTCCGGGGCTATGGAGCTATGGAGCTCCGGGGCTATGGAGCTCCGGGGCTATGGAGCTATGGAGCTCCGGGGCTATGGAGCTCCGGGGCTATGGAGCTCCGGGGCTATGGAGCTCCGGGGCTATGGAGCTATGGAGCTCCGGGGCTATGGAGCTCCGGGGCTATGGAGCTCCGGGGCTATGGAGCTATGGAGCTCCGGGGCTATGGAGCTCCGGGGCTATGGAGCTCCGGGGCTATGGAGCTCTGGAGCTATGGAAGTATGGATGATCCAGCACCCTCCGTGGCTGACCGCTGGTGCTCGGGGCCGGTGAACTCGGCACCCGCCTCCGGCGGGTGCCTCGGTGACCGCCGTCGCTTGGGGCCAGTGAACTCGGCACCCGCCTTCGGCGGGTGCCTCGGTGACCGGTTGTCGCTTGGGGCCAGTGAACTCGGCACCCGCCTTCGGCGGGTGCCTCGGTGACCGGTTGTCGCTTGGGGCCGGTGAACTCGGCACCCGCCTTCGGCGGGTGCCTCGGTGACCGGTTGTCGCTTGGGGCCGGTGAACTCGGCACCCGCCTTCGGCGGGTGCCTCGGTGGCGGTCGGGGTTGG
>NW_028232046.1:310000-330000 GCF_054491065.1 Syngnathus leptorhynchus
GCCGCAGTACGGTCGCGCCGGGGCCTGCGGGGCGGCGCGGGGAGCGCACGCTCACGCAGCGGCCGGGGCGCTAGAGTGCGACCCGCAGTGGGTAGGAACCGTCCACCCGACGTCGGACGAGCCGAGGCCGATGGAGGCCCTACCAAGGCGGGTCATGAGTGCCAGTCGGTCAGTTGGGTGAGGGGGTACTCGGAGGCCCGCCGGGAGCAGACGGGCGACCGGGGATGGGGGGCGTACGCGGGCGGGCGCCGGGAGAAGACGGCCCGTCCGGGGTCGAATCTCGGCCTGTGTTTTCGGAGCCGGCCGGGCATCACGCTCCCTCCTTGGATGGACAACATTCGTAGTTGACACTTTGTGTCATTTTATCCGAGCGGTGCGGGCGCCTCGAGAGGCGGACCGTCCGGGGCGACTCTCGGCCTGTGTTTTCGGAGCCGGCCGGGCCTCACGCTCCCTCCTTGGATGGACAACATTCGTAGTTGACACTTTGTGTCATTTTATCCGAGCGGGCGGGCGCCTCGAGAGGCGGACCGTCCGGGGCGACTCTCGGCCTGTGTTTTCGGAGCCGGCCGGGCCTCACGCTCCCTCCTTGGATGGACAACATTCGTAGTTGACACTTTGTGTCATTTTATCCGAGCGGGCGGGCGCCGCGAGGCGGACCGTCCGGGGCGACTCTCGGCCTGTGTTTAAGGAGCCGGCCGGGCATCACGCTCCTTCCTTGGATGGACAACATTCGCAGTTGACACTTTGTGTCATTTTATCCGAGCAGACGGGCGCCGCGAGGCGGACCGTCCGGGGCGACTCTCGGCCTGTGTTTTCGGAGCCGGCCGGGCATCACGCTCCCTCCTTGGATGGACAACATTCGTAGTTGACACTTTGTGTCATTTTATCCGAGCAGACGGGCGCCGCGAGGCGACCGTCCGGGGCGACTCTCGGCCTGTGTTTAAGGAGCCGGCCGGGCATCACGCTCCTTCCTTGGATGGACAACATTCGTAGTTGACACTTTGTGTCATTTTATCCGAGCGGGCGGGCGCCGCGAGGCGGACCGTCCGGGGCGACTCTCGGCCTGTGTTTAAGGAGCCGGCCGGGCATCACGCTCCTTCCTTGGATGGACAACATTCGCAGTTGACACTTTGTGTCATTTTATCCGAGCAGACGGGCGCCGCGAGGCGGACCGTCCGGGGCGACTCTCGGCCTGTGTTTTCGGAGCCGGCCGGGCATCACGCTCCCTCCTTGGATGGACAACATTCGTAGTTGACACTTTGTGTCATTTTATCCGAGCAGACGGGCGCCGCGAGGCGACCGTCCGGGGCGACTCTCGGCCTGTGTTTAAGGAGCCGGCCGGGCATCACGCTCCTTCCTTGGATGGACAACATTCGTAGTTGACACTTTGTGTCATTTTATCCGAGCGGGCGGGCGCCGCGAGGCGGACCGTCCGGGGCGACTCTCGGCCTGTGTTTAAGGAGCCGGCCGGGCATCACGCTCCTTCCTTGGATGGACAACATTCGCAGTTGACACTTTGTGTCATTTTATCCGAGCAGACGGGCGCCGCGAGGCGGACCGTCCGGGGCGACTCTCGGCCTGTGTTTAAGGAGCCGGCCGGGCATCACGCTCCTTCCTTGGATGGACAACATTCGTAGTTGACACTTTGTGTCATTTTATCCGAGCAGACGGGCGCCGCGAGGCGGACCGTCCGGGGCGACTCTCGGCCTGTGTTTAAGGAGCCGGCCGGGCATCACGCTCCTTCCTTGGATGGACAACATTCGTAGTTGACACTTTGTGTCATTTTATCCGAGCGGGCGGGCGCCGCGAGGCGGACCGTCCGGGGCGACTCTCGGCCTGTGTTTAAGGAGCCGGCCGGGCATCACGCTCCTTCCTTGGATGGACAACATTCGCAGTTGACACTTTGTGTCATTTTATCCGAGCAGACGGGCGCCGCGAGGCGGACCGTCCGGGGCGACTCTCGGCCTGTGTTTAAGGAGCCGGCCGGGCATCACGCTCCTTCCTTGGATGGACAACATTCGTAGTTGACACTTTGTGTCATTTTATCCGAGCAGACGGGCGCCGCGAGGCGGACCGTCCGGGGCGACTCTCGGCCTGTGTTTAAGGAGCCGGCCGGGCATCACGCTCCTTCCTTGGATGGACAACATTCGCAGTTGACACTTTGTGTCATTTTGTTCGGCCTGTGTTTAAGGAGGCGGCCGTCCTCCACTCGGTCCGTGTTTAAGGAGCGACACTCGCGCTCCGGTTCGGCCTGTATTTAGGGAGGCGGCCGTCCTCCGCTTGGTCTGTGTTAAGGGCGACACTCGGTCCATGTTTGAGGAGCCTGGCCCTGACGCTCCTCTCCGGCCTGTGTTTAAGGAGGCGGCCGTCCTCCCCTTGGTCTGTGTTAAGGGCGACACTCGGTCCATGTTTGAGGAGCCTGGCCCTGACGCTCCTCTCCGGCCTGTGTTTAAGGAGGCGGCCGTCCTCCCCTTGGTCCGTGTTAAGGGCGACACTCGGTCCATGTTTGAGGAGCCTGGCCCTGACGCTCCTCTCCGGCCTGTGTTTAAGGAGGCGGCCGTCCTCCCCTTGGTCCGTGTTAAGGGCGACACTCGGTCCATGTTTGAGGAGCCTGGCCCTGACGCTCCTCTCCGGCCTGTGTTTAAGGAGGCGGCCGTCCTCCCCTTGGTCTGTGTTAAGGGCGACACTCGGTCCATGTTTGAGGAGCCTGGCCCTGACGCTCCTCTCCGGCCTGTGTTTAAGGAGGCGGCCGTCCTCCCCTTGGTCTGTGTTAAGGGCGACACTCTGTCCATGTTTGAGGAGCCTGGCCCTGACGCTCCTCTCCGGCCTGTGTTTAAGGAGGCGGCCGTCCTCCCCTTGGTCTGTGTTAAGGGCGACACTCGGTCCATGTTTGAGGAGCCTGGCCCTGACGCTCCTCTCCGGCCTGTGTTTAAGGAGGCGGCCGTCCTCCCCTTGGTCTGTGTTAAGGGCGAAACTCTGTCCATGTTTGAGGAGCCTGGCCCTGACGCTCCTCTCCGGCCTGTGTTTAAGGAGGCGGCCGTCCTCCCCTTGGTCTGTGTTAAGGGCGACACTCGGTCCGTGTTTAAGGAGCGGCCCTCGCGCTCCGGTTCGGCCTGTATTTAGGGAGGCGGCCGTCCTCCGCTTGGTCTGTGTTAAGGGCGACACTCGGTCCGTGTTTAAGGAGCCGGCCCTGACGCTCCTCTTCGGCCTGTGTTTAAGGAGCCGGCCGTCCTCCACTTCCTTCCATGCACCACCACATTCGCAGTTGACACTTTGCCATTTTTTCAGAGAGGTGACACTTAGTCGTTTTTTCGAAAGTTGACACTTAGTCGTTTTTTCGAAAGTTGACACTTTGCCGTTTTTTCAGAGAGGCGACACTTAGTCGTTTTTTCGAAAGTTGACACTTAGCCGTTTTTTCGAAAGTTGACACTTAGCCGTTTTTTCGAAAGTTGACACTTAGCCGTTTTTTCGAAAGTTGACACTTAGTCACTTTTTCGCCACAGTGACACCTCCAGCGCGTGCCACGGCGCTTTTCAGGTCTTCTATCCGACCTTGTGCTGTCGAGGACGGCGTGTCCGACGCCGTGGGGAGACCAGCACCATCTCCTCCATACTCGTAAACGGGGTGCTTTGGAAAACGGGGGGAAAGTCGATGAGTACACTGACTACTGGGACCATTTCATTGTACTCTGGCGCACCTGAAGACCAAAAAAGGTACTGCACCTTAGCCCGGGTACCTCACCCCCTGGTACCTCGAGGAGAACTTAGAAAAATTTCGACAAATTTTTGGTGAGCTCCAGGGAGAGAGGCTGATTTTTCGCTTTTTGAGGCCGACCGCCGAACCGGCGCGGGGCGGACTCACAAGCCCCCCAGAGCCGTGGGCACTTAGTCGTTTTTTCAGAGAGGCGACACTTAGTCGTTTTTTCAGAGGCGACACTTAGTCGTTTTTTCGAAAGTTGACACTTAGCCGTTTTTTCGAAAGTCGACACTTAGCCGTTTTTTTGGAAAGTTGACACTTAGTCGTTTTTTCGAAAGTTGACACTTAGTCGTTTTTTCGCCACAATTGGCTCTGAGCTCCAGGGGGAGAGCCTGGTTTTGCCTTATTTCAGGCCGGCTGGGGAACCGGCGCGGGTCGGATGCACGAGCCCGGCAGAGCCGTGGGCACTTAGAAAATTTTCGCCGATTAAGCTGGGACCTCCAGGCGGAGACCGGCATTCCTCGTCCTCGGGGTTCGACCCAGGAACCGGCGCTGGGCAGACGCCGTAGCCACGCAGAGCCGTGGGCACTTAGAAAATATTCGCCAAGTTGGCTCTGAGCTCCAGGCGGAGAGGCTGGTTTTGCCTTATTTCAGGCCGGCTGGGGAACCGGCGCGGGTCGGATGCACGAGCCCGCAGAGCCGTGGGCACTTTGCCATTTTCTCAGAGTCGACACTTAGTCGTTTTTTCAGAGAGGCGACACTCTGTCGTTTTTTCGAAAGTTGACACTTTGCCGTTTTTTCAGAGAGGCGACACTTAGCCGTTTTTTCGAAAGTTGACACTTAGCCGTTTTTTCGAAAGTCGACACTTAGCCGTTTTTTCAGAGATGTGACACTTTGCCGTTTTTTCGAAAGTCGACACTTAGCCGTTTTTTCAGAGATGTGACACTTAGAAACTTTTTGCCAAGTTGGCTGTGAGCTCCAGGAGGAGACCGTTATTTTTCGTCATTCGAGGCCGACTGCGGAACCGGCGCTGGGCGGACGCCAAAGCTCGGCAGGGCCGTGGGCACTTAGAAACTTTTTGCCAAGTTGGCTGTGAGCTCCAGGAGGAGACCGTTATTTTTCGTCATTCGAGGCCGACTGCGGAACCGGCGCTGAGCGGACGCCAAAGCTCGGCAGGGCCGTGGGCACTTAGAAACTTTTTGCCAAGTTGGCTGTGAGCTCCAGGAGGAGACCGTTATTTTTCGTCATTCGAGGCCGACTGCGGAACCGGCGCTGGGCGGACGCCAAAGCTCGGCAGGGCCGTGGGCACTTAGAAACTTTTTGCCAAGTTGGCTGTGAGCTCCAGGAGGAGACCGTTATTTTTCGTCATTCGAGGCCGACTGCGGAACCGGCGCTGAGCGGACGCCAAAGCTCGGCAGGGCCGTGGGCACTTAGAAACTTTTTGCCAAGTTGGCTGTGAGCTCCAGGAGGAGACCGTTATTTTTCGTCATTCGAGGCCGACTGCGGAACCGGCGCTGGGCGGACGCCAAAGCTCGGCAGGGCCGTGGGCACTTAGAAACTTTTTGCCAAGTTGGCTGTGAGCTCCAGGAGGAGACCGTTATTTTTCGTCATTCGAGGCCGACTGCGGAACCGGCGCTGAGCGGACGCCAAAGCTCGGCAGGGCCGTGGGCACTTAGAAACTTTTTGCCAAGTTGGCTGTGAGCTCCAGGAGGAGACCGTTATTTTTCGTCATTCGAGGCCGACTGCGGAACCGGCGCTGGGCGGACGCCAAAGCTCGGCAGGGCCGTGGGCACTTAGAAACTTTTTGCCAAGTTGGCTGTGAGCTCCAGGAGGAGACCGTTATTTTTCGTCATTCGAGGCCGACTGCGGAACCGGCGCTGGGCGGACGCCAAAGCTCGGCAGGGCCGTGGGCACTTAGAAACTTTTTGCCAAGTTGGCTGTGAGCTCCAGGAGGAGACCGTTATTTTTCGTCATTCGAGGCCGACTGCGGAACCGGCGCTGAGCGGACGCCAAAGCTCGGCAGGGCCGTGGGCACTTAGAAACTTTTTGCCAAGTTGGCTGTGAGCTCCAGGAGGAGACCGTTATTTTTCGTCATTCGAGGCCGACTGCGGAACCGGCGCTGGGCGGACGCCAAAGCTCGGCAGGGCCGTGGGCACTTAGAAACTTTTTGCCAAGTTGGCTGTGAGCTCCAGGAGGAGACCGTTATTTTTCGTCATTCGAGGCCGACTGCGGAACCGGCGCTGAGCGGACGCCAAAGCTCGGCAGGGCCGTGGGCACTTAGAAACTTTTTGCCAAGTTGGCTGTGAGCTCCAGGAGGAGACCGTTATTTTTCGTCATTCGAGGCCGACTGCGGAACCGGCGCTGGGCGGACGCCAAAGCTCGGCAGGGCCGTGGGCACTTAGAAACTTTTTGCCAAGTTGGCTGTGAGCTCCAGGAGGAGACCGTTATTTTTCGTCATTCTAGGCCGGCTGCAGAACCGGCGCGGGTCGGATGCACGAGCCCGCAGAGCCGTGGGCACTTTGCCACTTTTTCGCCACAATTGGCTCTGAGCTCCAGGAGGAGACCGTTATTTTTCGTCATTCTAGGCCGGTTGCAGAACCGGCGCGGCTCGGATGCACGAGCCCGCAGAGCCGTGGGCACTTAGAAAATTTTCAGAGAGGCGACACTTTGCCATTTTTTCAGAGAGGTGACACTTAGTCGTTTTTTCGAAAGTTGACACTTAGCCGTTTTTTCGAAAGTTGACACTTAGTCGTTTTTTCGAAAGTTGACACTTAGTCGTTTTTTCGCCAAAGTGCCCACCTCCAGCGCGTGCCACGGCGCTTTCCAGGTCTTCTATCCGACCTTGTGCTGTCGAGGACGGCGTGTCCGACGCCGTGGGGAGACCAGCACCATCTCCTCCATACTCGTAAACGAGGTGCTTTGGAAAACGGGGGGAAAGTCGATGAGTACACTGACTACTGGGACCATTTCATTGTACTCTGGCGCACCTGAAGACCAAAAAAGGTACTGCACCTTAGCCCGGGTACCTCACCCCCTGGTACCTCGAGGAGAACTTAGAAAAATTTCGACAAATTTTTGGTGAGCTCCAGGGAGAGAGGCTGATTTTTTGCTTTTTGAGGCCGACCGCCGAACCGGCGCGGGGCGGACTCACAAGCCCCGCAGAGCCGTGGGCACTTAGTCGTTTTTTCGAAAGTTGACACTTAGCCGTTTTTTCGAAAGTTGACACTTAGCCGTTTTTTCGAAAGTCGACACTTAGCCGTTTTTTCGAAAGTTGACACTTAGTCGTTTTTTCGCCGATTTTGCTGGGACCTCCAGGCGAGGACCGGCGTTTTTCGTCTTCCGGGTCCGACCCGGGAACCAGCGCCGAGCGGACACATTCGCTCGCAAGTGCCGTTGGCACTTAGAAAATTTTTCGTTTGTCATGAGCTCCGGGCGGAGACCGGCGTTTTTCGTCTTCCGGGTTCGACCCGGGAACCAGCGCCGAGCGGACACATTCGCTCGCTAGTGCCGTTGGCACTTAGAAAATATTTCGTTTGTCATGAGCTCCGGGCGGAGACCGGCGTTTTTCGTCTTCCGGGTCCGACCCGGGAACCAGCGCCGAGCGGACACATTCGCTCGCTAGTGCCGTTGGCACTTAGAAAATTTTTCGTTTGTCATGAGCTCCGGGCGGAGACCGGCGTTTTTCGTCTTCCGGGTTCGACCCGGGAACCAGCGCCGAGCGGACACATTCGCTCGCTAGTGCCGTTGGCACTTAGAAAATTTTTCGTTTGTCATGAGCTCCGGGCGGAGACCGGCGTTTTTTGTCTTCCGGGTTCGACCCGGGAACCAGCGCCGAGCGGACACATTCGCTCGCTAGTGCCGTTGGCACTTAGAAAATTTTTCGTTTGTCATGAGCTCCGGGCGGAGAGCGGCGTTTTTCGTCTTCCGGGTTCGACCCGGGAACCAGCGCCGAGCGGACACATTCGCTCGCTAGTGCCGTTGGCACTTAGAAAATTTTTCGTTTGTCATGAGCTCCGGGCGGAGAGCGGCGTTTTTCGTCTTCCGGGTTCGACCCGGGAACCAGCGCCGAGCGGACACATTCGCTCGCTAGTGCCGTTGGCACTTAGAAAATTTTTCGTTTGTAATGAGCTCCGGGCGGAGAGCGGCGTTTTTCGTCTTCCGGGTTCGACCCGGGAACCAGCGCCGAGCGGACACATTCGCTCGCTAGTGCCGTTGGCACTTAGAAAATTTTTCGTTTGTCATGAGCTCCGGGCGGAGAGCGGCGTTTTTCGTCTTCCGGGTTCGACCCGGGAACCAGCGCCGAGCGGACACATTCGCTCGCTAGTGCCGTTGGCACTTAGAAAATTTTTCGTTTGTCATGAGCTCCGGGCGGAGAGCGGCGTTTTTCGTCTTCCGGGTTCGACCCGGGAACCAGCGCCGAGCGGACACATTCGCTCGCTAGTGCCGTTGGCACTTAGAAAATTTTTCGTTTGTCATGAGCTCCGGGCGGAGAGCGGCGTTTTTCGTCTTCCGGGTTCGACCCGGGAACCAGCGCCGAGCGGACACATTCGCTCGCTAGTGCCGTTGGCACTTAGAAAATTTTTCGTTTGTCATGAGCTCCGGGCGGAGACCGGCATTTTTCGTCATTCGAGGCCGACGGGGGAACCAGCCGGAGCGGACACGTTTGCTCGGAAGAGCCGTTGGCACTTAGAAAAAATTCCGTGTCTCGTGAGCTCCAGGGGGGACAGGCTGGTTTTATTCATCCGTAGCCGACATGGGAACCAGCGCGGAGCGGATTGGTGTTGCGCTGCCATATACCTCATCTCTCTCAGGAGTCCCCCCCTTATACGTGCCGATGGTGTTTTGGAAAACGGGGGGTAACTGGATGAGTACACTGACTAGTGGGACCAAGTACACTAATAGCCCCTGGTACCTAAAATGGAAGTATAGAGGCCGACTTTCGGGCAAGATCACGCCGGGTTAGGCTTCCAGGACCTCGGCTAAGCAATTTTAACGGGTTGCCCGGTTCTTTTTTGAACCAGCCCGGTTCTTTTTTTTTATCCAGCCCGGTTCTTTTTACACTTCCAGCTGGAGCTCGGGAGCGGCTTTTTGCACAAGATCACGCCGTGTTAGGCTTCCAGGACCTCAGCTAAGCAATTTTAACGGGTCGCCCGGTTCTTTTTTGATCCAGCCCGGTTCTTTTTTTTATCCAGCCTGGTTCTTTTTACACTTCCAGCTGGAGCTCGGGAGCGGCTTTTTGCACAAGAACACGCCGTGTTAGGCTTCCAGGACCTCGGCTAAGCAATTTTAACGGGTTGCCCGGTTCTTTTTTGAACCAGCCCGGTTCTTTTTTTTATCCAGCCCGGTTCTTTTTACACTTCCAGCTGGAGCTCGGGAGCGGCTTTTTGCACAAGAACACGCCGTGTTAGGCTTCCAGGACCTCGGCTAAGCAATTTTAACGGGTCGCCCGGTTCTTTTTTGATCCAGCCCGGTTCTTTTTTTTATCCAGCCTGGTTCTTTTTACACTTCCAGCTGGAGCTCGGGAGCGGCTTTTTGCACAAGATCACGCCGTGTTAGGCTTCCAGGACCTCGGCTAAGCAATTTTAACGGGTCGCCCGGTTCTTTTTTTTATCCAGCCCGGTTCTTTTTTTATCCAGCCCGGTTCTTTTTACACTTCCAGCTGGAGCTCGGAGCGGCTTTTTGCACAAGATCACGCCGTGTTAGGCTTCCAGGACCTCGGCTAAGCAATTTTAACGGGTCGCCCGGTTCTTTTTTGATCCAGCCCGGTTCTTTTTTTTATCCAGCCTGGTTCTTTTTACACTTCCAGCTGGAGCTCGGGAGCGGCTTTTTGCACAAGAACACGCCGTGTTAGGCTTCCAGGACCTCGGCTAAGCAATTTTAACGGGTCGCCCGGTTCTTTTTTTTATCCAGCCCGGTTCTTTTTTTATCCAGCCCGGTTCTTTTTACACTTCCAGCTGGAGCTCGGGAGCGGCTTTTTGCACAAGATCACGCCGTGTTAGGCTTCCAGGACCTCGGCTAAGCAATTTTAACGGGTCGCCCGGTTCTTTTTTGATCCAGCCCGGTTCTTTTTTTTATCCAGCCCGGTTCTTTTTACACTTCCAGCTGGAGCTTGGGAGCGGCTTTTTGCACAAGAACACGCCGTGTTAGGCTTCCAGGACCTCGGCTAAGCAATTTTAACGGGTCGCCCGGTTCTTTTTTTTATCCAGCCCGGTTCTTTTTTTATCCAGCCCGGTTCTTTTTACACTTCCAGCTGGAGCTCGGGAGCGGCTTTTTGCACAAGATCACGCCGTGTTAGGCTTCCAGGACCTCGGCTAAGCAATTTTAACGGGTCGCCCGGTTCTTTTTTGATCCAGCCCGGTTCTTTTTTTTATCCAGCCTGGTTCTTTTTACACTTCCAGCTGGAGCTCGGGAGCGGCTTTTTGCACAAGAACACGCCGTGTTAGGCTTCCAGGACCTCGGCTAAGCAATTTTAACGGGTCGCCCGGTTCTTTTTTGATCCAGCCCGGTTCTTTTTTTATCCAGCCCGGTTCTTTTTACACTTCCAGCTGGAGCTCGGGAGCGGCTTTTTGCACAAGATCACGCCGTGTTAGGCTTCCAGGACCTCGGCTAAGCAATTTTAACGGGTCGCCCGGTTCTTTTTTGATCCAGCCCGGTTCTTTTTTTTATCCAGCCCGGTTCTTTTTACACTTCCAGCTGGAGCTTGGGAGCGGCTTTTTGCACAAGAACACGCCGTGTTAGGCTTCCAGGACCTCGGCTAAGCAATTTTAACGGGCCGCCCGGTTCTTTTTTGATCCAGCCCGGTTCTTTTTTTATCCAGCCCGGTTCTTTTTCACACTTCCAGCTGGAGCTCGGCAGCGGCTATTTGCACAAGATCACGCCGGGTTAGGCTTCCAGGACCTCGGCTAAGCAATTTTAACGGGTCGCCCGGTTCTTTTTTGATCCAGCCCGGTTCTTTTTTTATCCAGCCCGGTTCTTTTTACACTTCCAGCTGGAGCTCGGGAGCGGCTTTTTGCACAAGATCACGCCGTGTTAGGCTTCCAGGACCTCGGCTAAGCAATTTTAACGGGTCGCCCGGTTCTTTTTTGATCCAGCCCGGTTCTTTTTTTATCCAGCCCGGTTCTTTTTCCACTTCCAGCTGGAGCTCAGCAGCGGCTTTTTGCACAAGATCACGCCGGGTTAGGCTTCCAGGACCTCGGCTAAGCACTTCTAACGGGTCGCCCGGTTCTTTTTTTGAACCAGCCCGGTTCTTTTTACACTTCCAGCTGGAGCTCAGCAGCGGCTTTTTGCACAAGATCACGCCGGGTTAGGGTTCCAGGACCTCGGCTAAGCAATTTTGGACCTCGGCTAAGCACTTCTAACGGGTCGCCCGGTTCTTTTTTTGAACCAGCCCGGTTCTTTTTACACTTCCAGCTGGAGCTCAGCAGCGGCTTTTTGCACAAGATCACGCCGGGTTAGGGTTCCAGGACCTCGGCTAAGCAATTTTAACGGGCCGCCCGGTTCTTTTTTTGATCCAGCCCGGTTCTTTTTACACTTCCAGCTGGAGCTCAGCAGCGGCTTTTTGCACAAGATCACGCCGGGTTAGGCTTCCAGGACCTCGGCTAAGCACTTCTAACGGGCCCTGGTCCACCCCTGCCAGCGCATTTCAAAACTTGGCATTAATTTCGACCTAAGAGACGAAGTCTGATTTTTTTCTACCACTTGGGCGGCCTTTTTGCACCCAGAACACACCGCACCGGCACCATAAATTCGAAGGGTGCCGAGTGCGTCGGCGCAGATTCTGCGACGGAGTGACACTTCCCTCTTGTGGACATTCGGCGGTAGGTGAAATGCGCACTCGGTCTTCTCTTTTCTTTTCCTTCCAGTGAAACTTTGGCAACATTCTGCGAGCTGCTGGCTTCCAGAACCTCGGCCAAGCAGGTGGAGGATTTTTTTCCACTTCCAGCTGGAGGTGAGGAGGGACTTTTTGGGCAAGATCACGCCGACTTAGCAAGCAAGGTGGAAGTGCCAGCATGCAGTGGCTGGAAGTGTGGATGTGGAGCTCCAGCACCCTCCCTGCCTATGGAAGTGTGGAGCTCCAGCACCCTCCCTGCCTATGGAAGTGTGGAGCTCCAGCACCCTCCCTGCCTATGGAAGTGTGGAGCTCCAGCACCCTCCCTGCCTATGGAAGTGTGGAGCTCCAGCACCCTCCCTGCCTATGGAAGTGTGGAGCTCCAGCACCCTCCCTGCCTATGGAAGTGTGGAGCTCCAGCACCCTCCCTGCCTATGGAAGTGTGGAGCTCCAGCACCCTCCCTGCCTATGGAAGTGTGGAGCTCCAGCACCCTCCCTGCCTATGGAAGTGTGGAGCTCCAGCACCCTCCCTGCCTATGGAAGTGTGGAGCTCCAGCACCCTCCCTGCCTATGGAAGTGTGGAGCTCCAGCACCCTCCCTGCCTATGGAAGTGTGGAGCTCCAGCACCCTCCCTGCCTATGGAAGTGTGGAGCTCCAGCACCCTCCCTGCCTATGGAAGTGTGGAGCTCCAGCACCCTCCCTGCCTATGGAAGTGTGGAGCTCCAGCACCCTCCCTGCCTATGGAAGTGTGGAGCTCCAGCACCCTCCCTGCCTATGGAAGTGTGGAGCTCCAGCACCCTCCCTGCCTATGGAAGTGTGGAGCTCCAGCACCCTCCCTGCCTATGGAAGTGTGGAGCTCCAGCACCCTCCCTGCCTATGGAAGTGTGGAGCTCCAGCACCCTCCCTGCCTATGGAAGTGTGGAGCTCCAGCACCCTCCCTGCCTATGGAAGTGTGGAGCTCCAGCACCCTCCCTGCCTATGGAAGTGTGGAGCTCCAGCACCCTCCCTGCCTATGGAAGTGTGGAGCTCCAGCACCCTCCCTGCCTATGGAAGTGTGGAGCTCCAGCACCCTCCCTGCCTATGGAAGTGTGGAGCTCCAGCACCCTCCCTGCCTATGGAAGTGTGGAGCTCCAGCACCCTCCCTGCCTATGGAAGTGTGGAGCTCCAGCACCCTCCCTGCCTATGGAAGTGTGGAGCTCCAGCACCCTCCCTGCCTATGGAAGTGTGGAGCTCCAGCACCCTCCCTGCCTATGGAAGTGTGGAGCTCCAGCACCCTCCCTGCCTATGGAAGTGTGGAGCTCCAGCACCCTCCCTGCCTATGGAAGTGTGGAGCTCCAGCACCCTCCCTGCCTATGGAAGTGTGGAGCTCCAGCACCCTCCCTGCCTATGGAAGTGTGGAGCTCCAGCACCCTCCCTGCCTATGGAAGTGTGGAGCTCCAGCACCCTCCCTGCCTATGGAAGTGTGGAGCTCCAGCACCCTCCCTGCCTATGGAAGTGTGGAGCTCCAGCACCCTCCCTGCCTATGGAAGTGTGGAGCTCCAGCACCCTCCCTGCCTATGGAAGTGTGGAGCTCCAGCACCCTCCCTGCCTATGGAAGTGTGGAGCTCCAGCACCCTCCCTGCCTATGGAAGTGTGGAGCTCCAGCACCCTCCCTGCCTATGGAAGTGTGGAGCTCCAGCACCCTCCCTGCCTATGGAAGTGTGGAGCTCCAGCACCCTCCCTGCCTATGGAAGTGTGGAGCTCCAGCACCCTCCCTGCCTATGGAAGTGTGGAGCTCCAGCACCCTCCCTGCCTATGGAAGTGTGGAGCTCCAGCACCCTCCCTGCCTATGGAAGTGTGGAGCTCCAGCACCCTCCCTGCCTATGGAAGTGTGGAGCTCCAGCACCCTCCCTGCCTATGGAAGTGTGGAGCTCCAGCACCCTCCCTGCCTATGGAAGTGTGGAGCTCCAGCACCCTCCCTGCCTATGGAAGTGTGGAGCTCCAGCACCCTCCCTGCCTATGGAAGTGTGGAGCTCCAGCACCCTCCCTGCCTATGGAAGTGTGGAGCTCCAGCACCCTCCCTGCCTATGGAAGTGTGGAGCTCCAGCACCCTCCCTGCCTATGGAAGTGTGGAGCTCCAGCACCCTCCCTGCCTATGGAAGTGTGGAGCTCCAGCACCCTCCCTGCCTATGGAAGTGTGGAGCTCCAGCACCCTCCCTGCCTATGGAAGTGTGGAGCTCCAGCACCCTCCCTGCCTATGGAAGTGTGGAGCTCCAGCACCCTCCCTGCCTATGGAAGTGTGGAGCTCCAGCACCCTCCCTGCCTATGGAAGTGTGGAGCTCCAGCACCCTCCCTGCCTATGGAAGTGTGGAGCTCCAGCACCCTCCCTGCCTATGGAAGTGTGGAGCTCCAGCACCCTCCCTGCCTATGGAAGTGTGGAGCTCCAGCACCCTCCCTGCCTATGGAAGTGTGGAGCTCCAGCACCCTCCCTGCCTATGGAAGTGTGGAGCTCCAGCACCCTCCCTGCCTATGGAAGTGTGGAGCTCCAGCACCCTCCCTGCCTATGGAAGTGTGGAGCTCCAGCACCCTCCCTGCCTATGGAAGTGTGGAGCTCCAGCACCCTCCCTGCCTATGGAAGTGTGGAGCTCCAGCACCCTCCCTGCCTATGGAAGTGTGGAGCTCCAGCACCCTCCCTGCCTATGGAAGTGTGGAGCTCCAGCACCCTCCCTGCCTATGGAAGTGTGGAGCTCCAGCACCCTCCCTGCCTATGGAAGTGTGGAGCTCCAGCACCCTCCCTGCCTATGGAAGTGTGGAGCTCCAGCACCCTCCCTGCCTATGGAAGTGTGGAGCTCCAGCACCCTCCCTGCCTATGGAAGTGTGGAGCTCCAGCACCCTCCCTGCCTATGGAAGTGTGGAGCTCCAGCACCCTCCCTGCCTATGGAAGTGTGGAGCTCCAGCACCCTCCCTGCCTATGGAAGTGTGGAGCTCCAGCACCCTCCCTGCCTATGGAAGTGTGGAGCTCCAGCACCCTCCCTGCCTATGGAAGTGTGGAGCTCCAGCACCCTCCCTGCCTATGGAAGTGTGGAGCTCCAGCACCCTCCCTGCCTATGGAAGTGTGGAGCTCCAGCACCCTCCCTGCCTATGGAAGTGTGGAGCTCCAGCACCCTCCCTGCCTATGGAAGTGTGGAGCTCCAGCACCCTCCCTGCCTATGGAAGTGTGGAGCTCCAGCACCCTCCCTGCCTATGGAAGTGTGGAGCTCCAGCACCCTCCCTGCCTATGGAAGTGTGGAGCTCCAGCACCCTCCCTGCCTATGGAAGTGTGGAGCTCCAGCACCCTCCCTGCCTATGGAAGTGTGGAGCTCCAGCACCCTCCCTGCCTATGGAAGTGTGGAGCTCCAGCACCCTCCCTGCCTATGGAAGTGTGGAGCTCCAGCACCCTCCCTGCCTATGGAAGTGTGGAGCTCCAGCACCCTCCCTGCCTATGGAAGTGTGGAGCTCCAGCACCCTCCCTGCCTATGGAAGTGTGGAGCTCCAGCACCCTCCCTGCCTATGGAAGTGTGGAGCTCCAGCACCCTCCCTGCCTATGGAAGTGTGGAGCTCCAGCACCCTCCCTGCCTATGGAAGTGTGGAGCTCCAGCACCCTCCCTGCCTATGGAAGTGTGGAGCTCCAGCACCCTCCCTGCCTATGGAAGTGTGGAGCTCCAGCACCCTCCCTGCCTATGGAAGTGTGGAGCTCCAGCACCCTCCCTGCCTATGGAAGTGTGGAGCTCCAGCACCCTCCCTGCCTATGGAAGTGTGGAGCTCCAGCACCCTCCCTGCCTATGGAAGTGTGGAGCTCCAGCACCCTCCCTGCCTATGGAAGTGTGGAGCTCCAGCACCCTCCCTGCCTATGGAAGTGTGGAGCTCCAGCACCCTCCCTGCCTATGGAAGTGTGGAGCTCCAGCACCCTCCCTGCCTATGGAAGTGTGGAGCTCCAGCACCCTCCCTGCCTATGGAAGTGTGGAGCTCCAGCACCCTCCCTGCCTATGGAAGTGTGGAGCTCCAGCACCCTCCCTGCCTATGGAAGTGTGGAGCTCCAGCACCCTCCCTGCCTATGGAAGTGTGGAGCTCCAGCACCCTCCCTGCCTATGGAAGTGTGGAGCTCCAGCACCCTCCCTGCCTATGGAAGTGTGGAGCTCCAGCACCCTCCCTGCCTATGGAAGTGTGGAGCTCCAGCACCCTCCCTGCCTATGGAAGTGTGGAGCTCCAGCACCCTCCCTGCCTATGGAAGTGTGGAGCTCCAGCACCCTCCCTGCCTATGGAAGTGTGGAGCTCCAGCACCCTCCCTGCCTATGGAAGTGTGGAGCTCCAGCACCCTCCCTGCCTATGGAAGTGTGGAGCTCCAGCACCCTCCCTGCCTATGGAAGTGTGGAGCTCCAGCACCCTCCCTGCCTATGGAAGTGTGGAGCTCCAGCACCCTCCCTGCCTATGGAAGTGTGGAGCTCCAGCACCCTCCCTGCCTATGGAAGTGTGGAGCTCCAGCACCCTCCCTGCCTATGGAAGTGTGGAGCTCCAGCACCCTCCCTGCCTATGGAAGTGTGGAGCTCCAGCACCCTCCCTGCCTATGGAAGTGTGGAGCTCCAGCACCCTCCCTGCCTATGGAAGTGTGGAGCTCCAGCACCCTCCCTGCCTATGGAAGTGTGGAGCTCCAGCACCCTCCCTGCCTATGGAAGTGTGGAGCTCCAGCACCCTCCCTGCCTATGGAAGTGTGGAGCTCCAGCACCCTCCCTGCCTATGGAAGTGTGGAGCTCCAGCACCCTCCCTGCCTATGGAAGTGTGGAGCTCCAGCACCCTCCCTGCCTATGGAAGTGTGGAGCTCCAGCACCCTCCCTGCCTATGGAAGTGTGGAGCTCCAGCACCCTCCCTGCCTATGGAAGTGTGGAGCTCCAGCACCCTCCCTGCCTATGGAAGTGTGGAGCTCCAGCACCCTCCCTGCCTATGGAAGAGCCACCTCCGCGGGCATGCTGCTCAACCACGCCGGCCCAGAGTTCCAGCCGCTCGGCTACACTCTCTCACAAGCCCCGCCTGGAGCTCCCCAGCCCACCCCTGGTACCTCAACTACCGAGGCCAGCCGCTCGACCAGGCCGGCCCAGAGTTCCAGCCGCTCGGCTTCACTCTCTCACAAGCCCCGCCTGGAGCTCCCCAGCCCGCCCCTGGTACCTCAACTACCGAGGCCAGCCGCTCGACCAGGCCGGCCGAGAGTTCCAGCCGCTCGGCTTCACTCTCTCACAAGACCCGCCTGGAGCTCCCCGCCCCACCCCTGGTACCTCAACTACCGAGGCCAGCCGCTCGACCACGCCGGCGCAGAGTTCCAGCCGCTCGGATAAGCTCTGTCACTCACCCGCCGCGCAGCCACCGGTAACGGGGAAATGTCGCCGCCTTGTGGACACGCCGTTGTAAATGAATGGGCTTTCGCACTTAGTGCAATTTTAGCCAACTCTCTGACTGGAGCTATGGAAGTATGGAGCTATGGAGCCACCAGCCACCCAGGCTGGAGCTATGGAGCTATGGAGCTCTGGTGCTATGGAGCTATGGAGCTCTGGTGCTATGGAGCCCTGGAGCTATGGAGCCCTGGAGCTATGGAGCTATGGAGCTCTGGTGCTATGGAGCTATGGAGCTCTGGTGCTATGGAGCTATGGAGCTCTGGTGCTATGGAGCTATGGAGCTCTGGTGCTATGGAGCTATGGAGCTCTGGTGCTATGGAGCTATGGAGCTCTGGTGCTATGGAGCTATGGAGCTCTGGTGCTATGGAGCTATGGAGCTCTGGTGCTATGGAGCTATGGAGCTATGGAGCCACCAGCCAGCACCCTCCGTGGCTGGATCAATGGAAGTGTTTTAGGTACCAGGCAGCCAAAGGGCCGAGGCCTCACGCTCGACCACGCCGGCGCAGAGTTCCAGCCGCTCGGATAAGCTCTGTCACTCACCCGCCGCGCAGCCACCGGTAACGGGGAAATGTCGCCGCCTTGTGGACACGCCGTTGTAAATGAATGGGCTTTCGCACTTAGTGCAATTTTAGCACACTCTCTGACTGGAGCTATGGAAGTATGGAGCTATGGAGCCACCAGCCACCCAGGCTGGAGCTATGGAGCTATGGAGCTCTGGTGCTATGGAGCTATGGAGCTCTGGTGCTATGGAGCTATGGAGCTCTGGTGCTATGGAGCTATGGAGCTCTGGTGCTATGGAGCTATGGAGCTCTGGTGCTATGGAGCTATGGAGCTCTGGTGCTATGGAGCTATGGAGCTCTGGTGCTATGGAGCTATGGAGCTATGGAGCCACCAGCCAGCACCCTCCGTGGCTGGATCAATGGAAGTGTTTTAGGTACCAGGCAGCCAAAGGGCCGGGGCCTCACGCTCGACCACGCCGGCGCAGAGTTCCAGCCGCTCGGATAAGCTCTGTCACTCACCCGCCACGCAGCCACCGGTAACGGGGAAATGTCGCCGCCTGGCGGACACGCCGTTGTAAATGAATGGGCTTTCGCACTTAGTGCAATTTTCGCCAACTCTCTGACTGGAGCTATGGAAGTATGGAGCTATGGAGCCACCAGCCACCCAGGCTGGAGCTATGGAGCTCTGGAGGTATGGAGCTATGGAGCCCTGGAGCTATGGAGCTATGGAGCCCTGGAGCTATGGAGCCCTGGAGCTATGGAGCTATGGAGCTCTGGTGCTATGGAGCTATGGAGCTCTGGTGCTATGGAGCTATGGAGCTCTGGTGCTATGGAGCTATGGAGCTCTGGTGCTATGGAGCTATGGAGCTCTGGTGCTATGGAGCTATGGAGCTCTGGTGCTATGGAGCAATGGAGCTATGGAGCCACCAGCCAGCACCCTCCGTGGCTGGATCAATGGAAGTGTTTTAGGTACCAGGCAGCCAAAGGGCCGAGGCCTCACGCTCGACCACGCCGGCGCAGAGTTCCAGCCGCTCGGATAAGCTCTGTCACTCACCCGCCGCGCAGCCACCGGTAACGGGGAAATGTCGCCGCCTTGTGGACACGCCGTTGTAAATGAATGGGCTTTCGCACTTAGTGCAATTTTCGCCAACTCTCTGACTGGAGCTATGGAAGTATGGAGCTATGGAGCCACCAGCCACCCAGGCTGGAGCTATGGAGCTCTGGAGCTATGGAGCTCTGGTGCTATGGAAGTATGGAGCTCTGGAGCTATGGAAGTATGGCGCTATGGAGCTATGGAGCTCTGGAAGTATGGAGCTATGGAGCTCTGGAGGTATGGAGCTATGGAGCCCTGGAGCCCTGGAGCTATGGAGCCCTGGAGCCCTGGAGCTATGGAGCCCTGGAGCTATGGAGCTATGGAGCTATGGAGCCCTGGAGCTATGGAGCCCTGGAGCTATGGAGCTATGGAGCTCTGGTGCTATGGAGCTATGGAGCTCTGGTGCTATGGAGCTATGGAGCTCTGGTGCTATGGAGCTCTGGTGCTATGGAGCTATGGAGCTATGGAGCTCTGGTGCTATGGAGCTATGGAGCTCTGGTGCTATGGAGCTATGGAGCTCTGGTGCTATGGAGCTATGGAGCTCTGGTGCTATGGAGCTATGGAGCTCTGGTGCTATGGAGCTATGGAGCTCTGGAGGTATGGAGCTATGGAGGTATGGAGCCACCAGCCAGCACCCTCCGAGGCTGGATCAATGGAAGTGTTTTAGGTACCAGGCAGCCAAAGGGCCGAGGCCTCACGCTCGACCACGCCGGCGCAGAGTTCCAGCCGCTCGGATAAGCTCTGTCACTCACCCGCCGCGCAGCCACCGGTAACGGGGAAATGTCGCCGCCTGGCGGACACGCCGTTGTAAATGAATGGGCTTTCGCACTTAGTGCAATTTTAGCCAACTCCGTGGCTGCAAGTATGGAAGTATGGAGCTATGGAGCCACCAGCCAGCACCCTCCGCGGCTGGAGCTATGGAAGTATGGAGCTATGGAGCTATGGAGCTATGGAAGTATGGGGCTATGGAAGTCTGGAGCTATGGAGCTCTGGGGCTATGGAGCTCCGGGGCTATGGAGCTATGGAGCTCTGGGGCTATGGAGCTCCGGGGCTATGGAGCTATGGAGCTCCGGGGCTATGGAGCTCCGGGGCTATGGAGCTCCGGGGCTATGGAGCTATGGAGCTCCGGGGCTATGGAGCTCCGGGGCTATGGAGCTATGGAGCTCCGGGGCTATGGAGCTCCGGGGCTATGGAGCTCCGGGGCTATGGAGCTCCGGGGCTATGGAGCTATGGAGCTCCGGGGCTATGGAGCTCCGGGGCTATGGAGCTCCGGGGCTATGGAGCTATGGAGCTCCGGGGCTATGGAGCTCCGGGGCTATGGAGCTCCGGGGCTATGGAGCTCTGGAGCTATGGAAGTATGGATGATCCAGCACCCTCCGTGGCTGACCGCTGGTGCTCGGGGCCGGTGAACTCGGCACCCGCCTCCGGCGGGTGCCTCGGTGACCGCCGTCGCTTGGGGCCAGTGAACTCGGCACCCGCCT
>NW_028232046.1:340000-355000 GCF_054491065.1 Syngnathus leptorhynchus
TCGGATAGAGGTCGGACGGTGTGTGTGGACGGCTTCCCGTGGTGCCGCCGCTATCAAGCCGGAGGGTTTGAGAAACGACATTCGCGGAAGGACCGGCGCGGCCGGCGGACGCTCGCACGCGCGGCGCCCGACACTCAGCCGCTCGCTCGGCCTCCGTGGATCGTGGCTAGGTGGGATGGATGCCAAACCGGGTCGTCTCGGTCTCGCCGCAGTACGGTCGCGCCGGGGCCTGCGGGGCGGCGCGGGGAGCGCACGCTCACGCAGCGGCCGGGGCGCTAGAGTGCGACCCGCAGTGGGTAGGAACCGTCCACCCGACGTCGGACGAGCCGAGGCCGATGGAGGCCCTACCAAGGCGGGTCATGAGTGCCAGTCGGTCAGTTGGGTGAGGGGGTACTCGGAGGCCCGCCGGGAGCAGACGGGCGACCGGGGATGGGGGGCGTACGCGGGCGGGCGCCGGGAGAAGACGGCCCGTCCGGGGTCGAATCTCGGCCTGTGTTTTCGGAGCCGGCCGGGCATCACGCTCCCTCCTTGGATGGACAACATTCGTAGTTGACACTTTGTGTCATTTTATCCGAGCGGGCGGGCGCCTCGAGAGGCGGACCGTCCGGGGCGACTCTCGGCCTGTGTTTTCGGAGCCGGCCGGGCCTCACGCTCCCTCCTTGGATGGACAACATTCGTAGTTGACACTTTGTGTCATTTTATCCGAGCGGGCGGGCGCCTCGAGAGGCGGACCGTCCGGGGCGACTCTCGGCCTGTGTTTTCGGAGCCGGCCGGGCCTCACGCTCCCTCCTTGGATGGACAACATTCGTAGTTGACACTTTGTGTCATTTTATCCGAGCGGGCGGGCGCCGCGAGGCGGACCGTCCGGGGCGACTCTCGGCCTGTGTTTAAGGAGCCGGCCGGGCATCACGCTCCTTCCTTGGATGGACAACATTCGCAGTTGACACTTTGTGTCATTTTATCCGAGCAGACGGGCGCCGCGAGGCGGACCGTCCGGGGCGACTCTCGGCCTGTGTTTTCGGAGCCGGCCGGGCATCACGCTCCCTCCTTGGATGGACAACATTCGTAGTTGACACTTTGTGTCATTTTATCCGAGCAGACGGGCGCCGCGAGGCGACCGTCCGGGGCGACTCTCGGCCTGTGTTTAAGGAGCCGGCCGGGCATCACGCTCCTTCCTTGGATGGACAACATTCGTAGTTGACACTTTGTGTCATTTTATCCGAGCGGGCGGGCGCCGCGAGGCGGACCGTCCGGGGCGACTCTCGGCCTGTGTTTAAGGAGCCGGCCGGGCATCACGCTCCTTCCTTGGATGGACAACATTCGCAGTTGACACTTTGTGTCATTTTATCCGAGCAGACGGGCGCCGCGAGGCGGACCGTCCGGGGCGACTCTCGGCCTGTGTTTTCGGAGCCGGCCGGGCATCACGCTCCCTCCTTGGATGGACAACATTCGTAGTTGACACTTTGTGTCATTTTATCCGAGCAGACGGGCGCCGCGAGGCGACCGTCCGGGGCGACTCTCGGCCTGTGTTTAAGGAGCCGGCCGGGCATCACGCTCCTTCCTTGGATGGACAACATTCGTAGTTGACACTTTGTGTCATTTTATCCGAGCGGGCGGGCGCCGCGAGGCGGACCGTCCGGGGCGACTCTCGGCCTGTGTTTAAGGAGCCGGCCGGGCATCACGCTCCTTCCTTGGATGGACAACATTCGCAGTTGACACTTTGTGTCATTTTATCCGAGCAGACGGGCGCCGCGAGGCGGACCGTCCGGGGCGACTCTCGGCCTGTGTTTAAGGAGCCGGCCGGGCATCACGCTCCTTCCTTGGATGGACAACATTCGTAGTTGACACTTTGTGTCATTTTATCCGAGCAGACGGGCGCCGCGAGGCGGACCGTCCGGGGCGACTCTCGGCCTGTGTTTAAGGAGCCGGCCGGGCATCACGCTCCTTCCTTGGATGGACAACATTCGTAGTTGACACTTTGTGTCATTTTATCCGAGCGGGCGGGCGCCGCGAGGCGGACCGTCCGGGGCGACTCTCGGCCTGTGTTTAAGGAGCCGGCCGGGCATCACGCTCCTTCCTTGGATGGACAACATTCGCAGTTGACACTTTGTGTCATTTTATCCGAGCAGACGGGCGCCGCGAGGCGGACCGTCCGGGGCGACTCTCGGCCTGTGTTTAAGGAGCCGGCCGGGCATCACGCTCCTTCCTTGGATGGACAACATTCGTAGTTGACACTTTGTGTCATTTTATCCGAGCAGACGGGCGCCGCGAGGCGGACCGTCCGGGGCGACTCTCGGCCTGTGTTTAAGGAGCCGGCCGGGCATCACGCTCCTTCCTTGGATGGACAACATTCGCAGTTGACACTTTGTGTCATTTTGTTCGGCCTGTGTTTAAGGAGGCGGCCGTCCTCCACTCGGTCCGTGTTTAAGGAGCGACACTCGCGCTCCGGTTCGGCCTGTATTTAGGGAGGCGGCCGTCCTCCGCTTGGTCTGTGTTAAGGGCGACACTCGGTCCATGTTTGAGGAGCCTGGCCCTGACGCTCCTCTCCGGCCTGTGTTTAAGGAGGCGGCCGTCCTCCCCTTGGTCTGTGTTAAGGGCGACACTCGGTCCATGTTTGAGGAGCCTGGCCCTGACGCTCCTCTCCGGCCTGTGTTTAAGGAGGCGGCCGTCCTCCCCTTGGTCCGTGTTAAGGGCGACACTCGGTCCATGTTTGAGGAGCCTGGCCCTGACGCTCCTCTCCGGCCTGTGTTTAAGGAGGCGGCCGTCCTCCCCTTGGTCCGTGTTAAGGGCGACACTCGGTCCATGTTTGAGGAGCCTGGCCCTGACGCTCCTCTCCGGCCTGTGTTTAAGGAGGCGGCCGTCCTCCCCTTGGTCTGTGTTAAGGGCGACACTCGGTCCATGTTTGAGGAGCCTGGCCCTGACGCTCCTCTCCGGCCTGTGTTTAAGGAGGCGGCCGTCCTCCCCTTGGTCTGTGTTAAGGGCGACACTCTGTCCATGTTTGAGGAGCCTGGCCCTGACGCTCCTCTCCGGCCTGTGTTTAAGGAGGCGGCCGTCCTCCCCTTGGTCTGTGTTAAGGGCGACACTCGGTCCATGTTTGAGGAGCCTGGCCCTGACGCTCCTCTCCGGCCTGTGTTTAAGGAGGCGGCCGTCCTCCCCTTGGTCTGTGTTAAGGGCGAAACTCTGTCCATGTTTGAGGAGCCTGGCCCTGACGCTCCTCTCCGGCCTGTGTTTAAGGAGGCGGCCGTCCTCCCCTTGGTCTGTGTTAAGGGCGACACTCGGTCCGTGTTTAAGGAGCGGCCCTCGCGCTCCGGTTCGGCCTGTATTTAGGGAGGCGGCCGTCCTCCGCTTGGTCTGTGTTAAGGGCGACACTCGGTCCGTGTTTAAGGAGCCGGCCCTGACGCTCCTCTTCGGCCTGTGTTTAAGGAGCCGGCCGTCCTCCACTTCCTTCCATGCACCACCACATTCGCAGTTGACACTTTGCCATTTTTTCAGAGAGGTGACACTTAGTCGTTTTTTCGAAAGTTGACACTTAGTCGTTTTTTCGAAAGTTGACACTTTGCCGTTTTTTCAGAGAGGCGACACTTAGTCGTTTTTTCGAAAGTTGACACTTAGCCGTTTTTTCGAAAGTTGACACTTAGCCGTTTTTTCGAAAGTTGACACTTAGCCGTTTTTTCGAAAGTTGACACTTAGTCACTTTTTCGCCACAGTGACACCTCCAGCGCGTGCCACGGCGCTTTTCAGGTCTTCTATCCGACCTTGTGCTGTCGAGGACGGCGTGTCCGACGCCGTGGGGAGACCAGCACCATCTCCTCCATACTCGTAAACGGGGTGCTTTGGAAAACGGGGGGAAAGTCGATGAGTACACTGACTACTGGGACCATTTCATTGTACTCTGGCGCACCTGAAGACCAAAAAAGGTACTGCACCTTAGCCCGGGTACCTCACCCCCTGGTACCTCGAGGAGAACTTAGAAAAATTTCGACAAATTTTTGGTGAGCTCCAGGGAGAGAGGCTGATTTTTCGCTTTTTGAGGCCGACCGCCGAACCGGCGCGGGGCGGACTCACAAGCCCCCCAGAGCCGTGGGCACTTAGTCGTTTTTTCAGAGAGGCGACACTTAGTCGTTTTTTCAGAGGCGACACTTAGTCGTTTTTTCGAAAGTTGACACTTAGCCGTTTTTTCGAAAGTCGACACTTAGCCGTTTTTTTGGAAAGTTGACACTTAGTCGTTTTTTCGAAAGTTGACACTTAGTCGTTTTTTCGCCACAATTGGCTCTGAGCTCCAGGGGGAGAGCCTGGTTTTGCCTTATTTCAGGCCGGCTGGGGAACCGGCGCGGGTCGGATGCACGAGCCCGGCAGAGCCGTGGGCACTTAGAAAATTTTCGCCGATTAAGCTGGGACCTCCAGGCGGAGACCGGCATTCCTCGTCCTCGGGGTTCGACCCAGGAACCGGCGCTGGGCAGACGCCGTAGCCACGCAGAGCCGTGGGCACTTAGAAAATATTCGCCAAGTTGGCTCTGAGCTCCAGGCGGAGAGGCTGGTTTTGCCTTATTTCAGGCCGGCTGGGGAACCGGCGCGGGTCGGATGCACGAGCCCGCAGAGCCGTGGGCACTTTGCCATTTTCTCAGAGTCGACACTTAGTCGTTTTTTCAGAGAGGCGACACTCTGTCGTTTTTTCGAAAGTTGACACTTTGCCGTTTTTTCAGAGAGGCGACACTTAGCCGTTTTTTCGAAAGTTGACACTTAGCCGTTTTTTCGAAAGTCGACACTTAGCCGTTTTTTCAGAGATGTGACACTTTGCCGTTTTTTCGAAAGTCGACACTTAGCCGTTTTTTCAGAGATGTGACACTTAGAAACTTTTTGCCAAGTTGGCTGTGAGCTCCAGGAGGAGACCGTTATTTTTCGTCATTCGAGGCCGACTGCGGAACCGGCGCTGGGCGGACGCCAAAGCTCGGCAGGGCCGTGGGCACTTAGAAACTTTTTGCCAAGTTGGCTGTGAGCTCCAGGAGGAGACCGTTATTTTTCGTCATTCGAGGCCGACTGCGGAACCGGCGCTGAGCGGACGCCAAAGCTCGGCAGGGCCGTGGGCACTTAGAAACTTTTTGCCAAGTTGGCTGTGAGCTCCAGGAGGAGACCGTTATTTTTCGTCATTCGAGGCCGACTGCGGAACCGGCGCTGGGCGGACGCCAAAGCTCGGCAGGGCCGTGGGCACTTAGAAACTTTTTGCCAAGTTGGCTGTGAGCTCCAGGAGGAGACCGTTATTTTTCGTCATTCGAGGCCGACTGCGGAACCGGCGCTGAGCGGACGCCAAAGCTCGGCAGGGCCGTGGGCACTTAGAAACTTTTTGCCAAGTTGGCTGTGAGCTCCAGGAGGAGACCGTTATTTTTCGTCATTCGAGGCCGACTGCGGAACCGGCGCTGGGCGGACGCCAAAGCTCGGCAGGGCCGTGGGCACTTAGAAACTTTTTGCCAAGTTGGCTGTGAGCTCCAGGAGGAGACCGTTATTTTTCGTCATTCGAGGCCGACTGCGGAACCGGCGCTGAGCGGACGCCAAAGCTCGGCAGGGCCGTGGGCACTTAGAAACTTTTTGCCAAGTTGGCTGTGAGCTCCAGGAGGAGACCGTTATTTTTCGTCATTCGAGGCCGACTGCGGAACCGGCGCTGGGCGGACGCCAAAGCTCGGCAGGGCCGTGGGCACTTAGAAACTTTTTGCCAAGTTGGCTGTGAGCTCCAGGAGGAGACCGTTATTTTTCGTCATTCGAGGCCGACTGCGGAACCGGCGCTGGGCGGACGCCAAAGCTCGGCAGGGCCGTGGGCACTTAGAAACTTTTTGCCAAGTTGGCTGTGAGCTCCAGGAGGAGACCGTTATTTTTCGTCATTCGAGGCCGACTGCGGAACCGGCGCTGAGCGGACGCCAAAGCTCGGCAGGGCCGTGGGCACTTAGAAACTTTTTGCCAAGTTGGCTGTGAGCTCCAGGAGGAGACCGTTATTTTTCGTCATTCGAGGCCGACTGCGGAACCGGCGCTGGGCGGACGCCAAAGCTCGGCAGGGCCGTGGGCACTTAGAAACTTTTTGCCAAGTTGGCTGTGAGCTCCAGGAGGAGACCGTTATTTTTCGTCATTCGAGGCCGACTGCGGAACCGGCGCTGAGCGGACGCCAAAGCTCGGCAGGGCCGTGGGCACTTAGAAACTTTTTGCCAAGTTGGCTGTGAGCTCCAGGAGGAGACCGTTATTTTTCGTCATTCGAGGCCGACTGCGGAACCGGCGCTGGGCGGACGCCAAAGCTCGGCAGGGCCGTGGGCACTTAGAAACTTTTTGCCAAGTTGGCTGTGAGCTCCAGGAGGAGACCGTTATTTTTCGTCATTCTAGGCCGGCTGCAGAACCGGCGCGGGTCGGATGCACGAGCCCGCAGAGCCGTGGGCACTTTGCCACTTTTTCGCCACAATTGGCTCTGAGCTC
The DNA here is from genome assembly GCF_054491065.1 of Syngnathus leptorhynchus. Lineage (NCBI taxonomy): Eukaryota > Metazoa > Chordata > Actinopteri > Syngnathiformes > Syngnathidae > Syngnathus > Syngnathus leptorhynchus. Next base: position 346,454 of record NW_028232046.1, read on the forward strand.
CAGGAGGAGACCGTTATTTTTCGTCATTCTAGGCCGGTTGCAGAACCGGCGCGGCTCGGATGCACGAGCCCGCAGAGCCGTGGGCACTTAGAAAATTTTCAGAGAGGCGACACTTTGCCATTTTTTCAGAGAGGTGACACTTAGTCGTTTTTTCGAAAGTTGACACTTAGCCGTTTTTTCGAAAGTTGACACTTAGTCGTTTTTTCGAAAGTTGACACTTAGTCGTTTTTTCGCCAAAGTGCCCACCTCCAGCGCGTGCCACGGCGCTTTCCAGGTCTTCTATCCGACCTTGTGCTGTCGAGGACGGCGTGTCCGACGCCGTGGGGAGACCAGCACCATCTCCTCCATACTCGTAAACGAGGTGCTTTGGAAAACGGGGGGAAAGTCGATGAGTACACTGACTACTGGGACCATTTCATTGTACTCTGGCGCACCTGAAGACCAAAAAAGGTACTGCACCTTAGCCCGGGTACCTCACCCCCTGGTACCTCGAGGAGAACTTAGAAAAATTTCGACAAATTTTTGGTGAGCTCCAGGGAGAGAGGCTGATTTTTTGCTTTTTGAGGCCGACCGCCGAACCGGCGCGGGGCGGACTCACAAGCCCCGCAGAGCCGTGGGCACTTAGTCGTTTTTTCGAAAGTTGACACTTAGCCGTTTTTTCGAAAGTTGACACTTAGCCGTTTTTTCGAAAGTCGACACTTAGCCGTTTTTTCGAAAGTTGACACTTAGTCGTTTTTTCGCCGATTTTGCTGGGACCTCCAGGCGAGGACCGGCGTTTTTCGTCTTCCGGGTCCGACCCGGGAACCAGCGCCGAGCGGACACATTCGCTCGCAAGTGCCGTTGGCACTTAGAAAATTTTTCGTTTGTCATGAGCTCCGGGCGGAGACCGGCGTTTTTCGTCTTCCGGGTTCGACCCGGGAACCAGCGCCGAGCGGACACATTCGCTCGCTAGTGCCGTTGGCACTTAGAAAATATTTCGTTTGTCATGAGCTCCGGGCGGAGACCGGCGTTTTTCGTCTTCCGGGTCCGACCCGGGAACCAGCGCCGAGCGGACACATTCGCTCGCTAGTGCCGTTGGCACTTAGAAAATTTTTCGTTTGTCATGAGCTCCGGGCGGAGACCGGCGTTTTTCGTCTTCCGGGTTCGACCCGGGAACCAGCGCCGAGCGGACACATTCGCTCGCTAGTGCCGTTGGCACTTAGAAAATTTTTCGTTTGTCATGAGCTCCGGGCGGAGACCGGCGTTTTTTGTCTTCCGGGTTCGACCCGGGAACCAGCGCCGAGCGGACACATTCGCTCGCTAGTGCCGTTGGCACTTAGAAAATTTTTCGTTTGTCATGAGCTCCGGGCGGAGAGCGGCGTTTTTCGTCTTCCGGGTTCGACCCGGGAACCAGCGCCGAGCGGACACATTCGCTCGCTAGTGCCGTTGGCACTTAGAAAATTTTTCGTTTGTCATGAGCTCCGGGCGGAGAGCGGCGTTTTTCGTCTTCCGGGTTCGACCCGGGAACCAGCGCCGAGCGGACACATTCGCTCGCTAGTGCCGTTGGCACTTAGAAAATTTTTCGTTTGTAATGAGCTCCGGGCGGAGAGCGGCGTTTTTCGTCTTCCGGGTTCGACCCGGGAACCAGCGCCGAGCGGACACATTCGCTCGCTAGTGCCGTTGGCACTTAGAAAATTTTTCGTTTGTCATGAGCTCCGGGCGGAGAGCGGCGTTTTTCGTCTTCCGGGTTCGACCCGGGAACCAGCGCCGAGCGGACACATTCGCTCGCTAGTGCCGTTGGCACTTAGAAAATTTTTCGTTTGTCATGAGCTCCGGGCGGAGAGCGGCGTTTTTCGTCTTCCGGGTTCGACCCGGGAACCAGCGCCGAGCGGACACATTCGCTCGCTAGTGCCGTTGGCACTTAGAAAATTTTTCGTTTGTCATGAGCTCCGGGCGGAGAGCGGCGTTTTTCGTCTTCCGGGTTCGACCCGGGAACCAGCGCCGAGCGGACACATTCGCTCGCTAGTGCCGTTGGCACTTAGAAAATTTTTCGTTTGTCATGAGCTCCGGGCGGAGACCGGCATTTTTCGTCATTCGAGGCCGACGGGGGAACCAGCCGGAGCGGACACGTTTGCTCGGAAGAGCCGTTGGCACTTAGAAAAAATTCCGTGTCTCGTGAGCTCCAGGGGGGACAGGCTGGTTTTATTCATCCGTAGCCGACATGGGAACCAGCGCGGAGCGGATTGGTGTTGCGCTGCCATATACCTCATCTCTCTCAGGAGTCCCCCCCTTATACGTGCCGATGGTGTTTTGGAAAACGGGGGGTAACTGGATGAGTACACTGACTAGTGGGACCAAGTACACTAATAGCCCCTGGTACCTAAAATGGAAGTATAGAGGCCGACTTTCGGGCAAGATCACGCCGGGTTAGGCTTCCAGGACCTCGGCTAAGCAATTTTAACGGGTTGCCCGGTTCTTTTTTGAACCAGCCCGGTTCTTTTTTTTTATCCAGCCCGGTTCTTTTTACACTTCCAGCTGGAGCTCGGGAGCGGCTTTTTGCACAAGATCACGCCGTGTTAGGCTTCCAGGACCTCAGCTAAGCAATTTTAACGGGTCGCCCGGTTCTTTTTTGATCCAGCCCGGTTCTTTTTTTTATCCAGCCTGGTTCTTTTTACACTTCCAGCTGGAGCTCGGGAGCGGCTTTTTGCACAAGAACACGCCGTGTTAGGCTTCCAGGACCTCGGCTAAGCAATTTTAACGGGTTGCCCGGTTCTTTTTTGAACCAGCCCGGTTCTTTTTTTTATCCAGCCCGGTTCTTTTTACACTTCCAGCTGGAGCTCGGGAGCGGCTTTTTGCACAAGAACACGCCGTGTTAGGCTTCCAGGACCTCGGCTAAGCAATTTTAACGGGTCGCCCGGTTCTTTTTTGATCCAGCCCGGTTCTTTTTTTTATCCAGCCTGGTTCTTTTTACACTTCCAGCTGGAGCTCGGGAGCGGCTTTTTGCACAAGATCACGCCGTGTTAGGCTTCCAGGACCTCGGCTAAGCAATTTTAACGGGTCGCCCGGTTCTTTTTTTTATCCAGCCCGGTTCTTTTTTTATCCAGCCCGGTTCTTTTTACACTTCCAGCTGGAGCTCGGGAGCGGCTTTTTGCACAAGATCACGCCGTGTTAGGCTTCCAGGACCTCGGCTAAGCAATTTTAACGGGTCGCCCGGTTCTTTTTTGATCCAGCCCGGTTCTTTTTTTTATCCAGCCTGGTTCTTTTTACACTTCCAGCTGGAGCTCGGGAGCGGCTTTTTGCACAAGAACACGCCGTGTTAGGCTTCCAGGACCTCGGCTAAGCAATTTTAACGGGTCGCCCGGTTCTTTTTTTTATCCAGCCCGGTTCTTTTTTTATCCAGCCCGGTTCTTTTTACACTTCCAGCTGGAGCTCGGGAGCGGCTTTTTGCACAAGATCACGCCGTGTTAGGCTTCCAGGACCTCGGCTAAGCAATTTTAACGGGTCGCCCGGTTCTTTTTTGATCCAGCCCGGTTCTTTTTTTTATCCAGCCCGGTTCTTTTTACACTTCCAGCTGGAGCTTGGGAGCGGCTTTTTGCACAAGAACACGCCGTGTTAGGCTTCCAGGACCTCGGCTAAGCAATTTTAACGGGTCGCCCGGTTCTTTTTTTTATCCAGCCCGGTTCTTTTTTTATCCAGCCCGGTTCTTTTTACACTTCCAGCTGGAGCTCGGGAGCGGCTTTTTGCACAAGATCACGCCGTGTTAGGCTTCCAGGACCTCGGCTAAGCAATTTTAACGGGTCGCCCGGTTCTTTTTTGATCCAGCCCGGTTCTTTTTTTTATCCAGCCTGGTTCTTTTTACACTTCCAGCTGGAGCTCGGGAGCGGCTTTTTGCACAAGAACACGCCGTGTTAGGCTTCCAGGACCTCGGCTAAGCAATTTTAACGGGTCGCCCGGTTCTTTTTTTTATCCAGCCCGGTTCTTTTTTTATCCAGCCCGGTTCTTTTTACACTTCCAGCTGGAGCTCGGGAGCGGCTTTTTGCACAAGATCACGCCGTGTTAGGCTTCCAGGACCTCGGCTAAGCAATTTTAACGGGTCGCCCGGTTCTTTTTTGATCCAGCCCGGTTCTTTTTTTTATCCAGCCCGGTTCTTTTTACACTTCCAGCTGGAGCTTGGGAGCGGCTTTTTGCACAAGAACACGCCGTGTTAGGCTTCCAGGACCTCGGCTAAGCAATTTTAACGGGTCGCCCGGTTCTTTTTTGATCCAGCCCGGTTCTTTTTTTATCCAGCCCGGTTCTTTTCACACTTCCAGCTGGAGCTCGGCAGCGGCTATTTGCACAAGATCACGCCGGGTTAGGCTTCCAGGACCTCGGCTAAGCAATTTTAACGGGTCGCCCGGTTCTTTTTTGATCCAGCCCGGTTCTTTTTTTATCCAGCCCGGTTCTTTTTACACTTCCAGCTGGAGCTCGGGAGCGGCTTTTTGCACAAGATCACGCCGTGTTAGGCTTCCAGGACCTCGGCTAAGCAATTTTAACGGGTCGCCCGGTTCTTTTTTGATCCAGCCCGGTTCTTTTTTTATCCAGCCCGGTTCTTTTTACACTTCCAGCTGGAGCTCGGGAGCGGTTTTTTGCACAAGATCACGCCGTGTTAGGCTTCCAGGACCTCGGCTAAGCAATTTTAACGGGCCGCCCGGTTCTTTTTTGATCCAGCCCGGTTCTTTTTTGATCCAGCCCGGTTCTTTTTCCACTTCCAGCTGGAGCTCAGCAGCGGCTTTTTGCACAAGATCACGCCGGGTTAGGCTTCCAGGACCTCGGCTAAGCACTTCTAACGGGTCGCCCGGTTCTTTTTTTGAACCAGCCCGGTTCTTTTTACACTTCCAGCTGGAGCTCAGCAGCGGCTTTTTGCACAAGATCACGCCGGGTTAGGGTTCCAGGACCTCGGCTAAGCAATTTTAACGGGCCGCCCGGTTCTTTTTTTGATCCAGCCCGGTTCTTTTTACACTTCCAGCTGGAGCTCAGCAGCGGCTTTTTGCACAAGATCACGCCGGGTTAGGCTTCCAGGACCTCGGCTAAGCACTTCTAACGGGCCCTGGTCCACCCCTGCCAGCGCATTTCAAAACTTGGCATTAATTTCGACCTAAGAGACGAAGTCTGATTTTTTTCTACCACTTGGGCGGCCTTTTTGCACCCAGAACACCCGCACCGGCACCATAAATTCGAAGGGTGCCGAGTGCGTCGGCGCAGATTCTGCGACGGAGTGACACTTCCCTCTTGTGGACATTCGGCGGTAGGTGAAATGCGCACTCGGTCTTCTCTTTTCTTTTCCTTCCAGTGAAACTTTGGCAACATTCTGCGAGCTGCTGGCTTCCAGAACCTCGGCCAAGCAGGTGGAGGATTTTTTTCCACTTCCAGCTGGAGGTGAGGAGGGACTTTTTGGGCAAGATCACGCCGACTTAGCAAGCAAGGTGGAAGTGCCAGCATGCAGTGGCTGGAAGTGTGGACTGTGGAGCTCCAGCACCCTCCCTGCCTATGGAAGTGTGGAGCTCCAGCACCCTCCCTGCCTATGGAAGTGTGGAGCTCCAGCACCCTCCCTGCCTATGGAAGTGTGGAGCTCCAGCACCCTCCCTGCCTATGGAAGTGTGGAGCTCCAGCACCCTCCCTGCCTATGGAAGTGTGGAGCTCCAGCACCCTCCCTGCCTATGGAAGTGTGGAGCTCCAGCACCCTCCCTGCCTATGGAAGTGTGGAGCTCCAGCACCCTCCCTGCCTATGGAAGTGTGGAGCTCCAGCACCCTCCCTGCCTATGGAAGTGTGGAGCTCCAGCACCCTCCCTGCCTATGGAAGTGTGGAGCTCCAGCACCCTCCCTGCCTATGGAAGTGTGGAGCTCCAGCACCCTCCCTGCCTATGGAAGTGTGGAGCTCCAGCACCCTCCCTGCCTATGGAAGTGTGGAGCTCCAGCACCCTCCCTGCCTATGGAAGTGTGGAGCTCCAGCACCCTCCCTGCCTATGGAAGTGTGGAGCTCCAGCACCCTCCCTGCCTATGGAAGTGTGGAGCTCCAGCACCCTCCCTGCCTATGGAAGTGTGGAGCTCCAGCACCCTCCCTGCCTATGGAAGTGTGGAGCTCCAGCACCCTCCCTGCCTATGGAAGTGTGGAGCTCCAGCACCCTCCCTGCCTATGGAAGTGTGGAGCTCCAGCACCCTCCCTGCCTATGGAAGTGTGGAGCTCCAGCACCCTCCCTGCCTATGGAAGTGTGGAGCTCCAGCACCCTCCCTGCCTATGGAAGTGTGGAGCTCCAGCACCCTCCCTGCCTATGGAAGTGTGGAGCTCCAGCACCCTCCCTGCCTATGGAAGTGTGGAGCTCCAGCACCCTCCCTGCCTATGGAAGTGTGGAGCTCCAGCACCCTCCCTGCCTATGGAAGTGTGGAGCTCCAGCACCCTCCCTGCCTATGGAAGTGTGGAGCTCCAGCACCCTCCCTGCCTATGGAAGTGTGGAGCTCCAGCACCCTCCCTGCCTATGGAAGTGTGGAGCTCCAGCACCCTCCCTGCCTATGGAAGTGTGGAGCTCCAGCACCCTCCGTGCCTATGGAAGTGTGGAGCTCCAGCACCCTCCCTGCCTATGGAAGTGTGGCGCTCCAGCACCCTCCGTGCCTGGAGCTATGGAAGTATGGAGCTCCAGCACCCTCCGTGCCTATGGAAGTGTGGAGCTCCAGCACCCTCCGTGCCTGGAGCTATGGAAGTGTGGAGCTCCAGCACCCTCCGTGCCTAGGGAAGTGTGGAGCTCCAGCACCCTCCGTGCCTATGGAAGAGCCACCTCCGCGGGCATGCTGCTCAACCACGCCGGCCCAGAGTTCCAGCCGCTCGGCTACACTCTCTCACAAGCCCCGCCTGGAGCTCCCCAGCCCGCCCCTGGTACCTCAACTACCGAGGCCAGCCGCTCGACCAGGCCGGCCCAGAGTTCCAGCCGCTCGGATAAGCTCTGTCACTCTCCCGCTAAGCAGCCACCGGTAACGGGGAAATGTCGCCGCCTTGTGGACACGCCGTTGTAAATGAATGGGCTTTCGCACTTAGTGCAATTTTCGCCAGCTCCGTGGCTGCAAGTATGGAGCTATGGAGCTATGGAGCCACCAGACAGGCTGGAGCTCTGGAGCTATGGAAGTATGGAGCTCTGGAGCTATGGAGCTATGGAGCTATGGAGCTCTGGGGCTATGGAGCTATGGAGCTATGGAGCTCTGGAGCTCTGGTGCTATGGAGCTATGGCGCTCTGGAAGTATGGAGCTATGGAGCTATGGAGCTATGGAGCTATGGAAGTCTGGAGCTATGGAAGTATGGAGCTATGGAAGTATGGAGCTATGGAGCTATGGAGCTATGGAGCTATGGAGCTATGGAGCCACCAGCCAGCACCCTCCGTGGCTGGATCAATGGAAGTGTTTTAGGTACCAGGCAGCCAAAGGGCCGAGGCCTCACGCTCGACCACGCCGGCGCAGAGTTCCAGCCGCTCGGATAAGCTCTGTCACTCACCCGCCGCGCAGCCACCGGTAACGGGGAAATGTCGCCGCCTTGTGGACACGCCGTTGTAAATGAATGGGCTTTCGCACTTAGTGCAATTTTCGCCAACTCTCTGACTGGAGCTATGGAAGTATGGAGCTATGGAGCCACCAGCCACCCAGGCTGGAGCTATGGAGCTCTGGAGCTATGGAGCTCTGGTGCTATGGAAGTATGGAGCTATGGAGCTATGGAAGTATGGCGCTATGGAGCTATGGAGCTCTGGAAGTATGGAGCTATGGAGCTCTGGAGGTATGGAGCTATGGAGCCCTGGAGCCCTGGAGCTATGGAGCCCTGGAGCCCTGGAGCTATGGAGCCCTGGAGCTATGGAGCTATGGAGCCCTGGAGCTATGGAGCCCTGGAGCTATGGAGCTATGGAGCTCTGGTGCTATGGAGCTATGGAGCTCTGGTGCTATGGAGCTATGGAGCTCTGGTGCTATGGAGCTATGGAGCTCTGGTGCTATGGAGCTATGGAGCTCTGGTGCTATGGAGCTCTGGAGCTCTGGTGCTATGGAGCTATGGAGCTCTGGTGCTATGGAGCTCTGGAGCTCTGGTGCTATGGAGCTCTGGAGCTCTGGTGCTATGGAGCTATGGAGCTCTGGTGCTATGGAGCTATGGAGCTCTGGTGCTATGGAGCTATGGAGCTCTGGTGCTATGGAGCTATGGAGCTATGGAGCCACCAGCCAGCACCCTCCGTGGCTGGATCAATGGAAGTGTTTTAGGTACCAGGCAGCCAAAGGGCCGGGGCCTCACGCTCGACCACGCCGGCGCAGAGTTCCAGCCGCTCGGATAAGCTCTGTCACTCACCCGCCGCGCAGCCACCGGTAACGGGGAAATGTCGCCGCCTGGCGGACACGCCGTTGTAAATGAATGGGCTTTCGCACTTAGTGCAATTTTAGCCAACTCCGTGGCTGCAAGTATGGAAGTATGGAGCTATGGAGCCACCAGCCAGCACCCTCCGCGGCTGGAGCTATGGAAGTATGGAGCTATGGAGCTATGGAGCTCTGGAAGTATGGAGCTATGGAGCT
>NW_028232046.1:367500-385823 GCF_054491065.1 Syngnathus leptorhynchus
CACGCTCCCTCCTTGGATGGACAACATTCGTAGTTGACACTTTGTGTCATTTTATCCGAGCAGACGGGCGCCGCGAGGCGACCGTCCGGGGCGACTCTCGGCCTGTGTTTAAGGAGCCGGCCGGGCATCACGCTCCTTCCTTGGATGGACAACATTCGTAGTTGACACTTTGTGTCATTTTATCCGAGCGGGCGGGCGCCGCGAGGCGGACCGTCCGGGGCGACTCTCGGCCTGTGTTTAAGGAGCCGGCCGGGCATCACGCTCCTTCCTTGGATGGACAACATTCGCAGTTGACACTTTGTGTCATTTTATCCGAGCAGACGGGCGCCGCGAGGCGGACCGTCCGGGGCGACTCTCGGCCTGTGTTTTCGGAGCCGGCCGGGCATCACGCTCCCTCCTTGGATGGACAACATTCGTAGTTGACACTTTGTGTCATTTTATCCGAGCAGACGGGCGCCGCGAGGCGACCGTCCGGGGCGACTCTCGGCCTGTGTTTAAGGAGCCGGCCGGGCATCACGCTCCTTCCTTGGATGGACAACATTCGTAGTTGACACTTTGTGTCATTTTATCCGAGCGGGCGGGCGCCGCGAGGCGGACCGTCCGGGGCGACTCTCGGCCTGTGTTTAAGGAGCCGGCCGGGCATCACGCTCCTTCCTTGGATGGACAACATTCGCAGTTGACACTTTGTGTCATTTTATCCGAGCAGACGGGCGCCGCGAGGCGGACCGTCCGGGGCGACTCTCGGCCTGTGTTTTCGGAGCCGGCCGGGCATCACGCTCCCTCCTTGGATGGACAACATTCGTAGTTGACACTTTGTGTCATTTTATCCGAGCAGACGGGCGCCGCGAGGCGGACCGTCCGGGGCGACTCTCGGCCTGTGTTTAAGGAGCCGGCCGGGCATCACGCTCCTTCCTTGGATGGACAACATTCGCAGTTGACACTTTGTGTCATTTTGTTCGGCCTGTGTTTAAGGAGGCGGCCGTCCTCCACTCGGTCCGTGTTTAAGGAGCGACACTCGCGCTCCGGTTCGGCCTGTATTTAGGGAGGCGGCCGTCCTCCGCTTGGTCTGTGTTAAGGGCGACACTCTGTCCATGTTTGAGGAGCCTGGCCCTGACGCTCCTCTCCGGCCTGTGTTTAAGGAGGCGGCCGTCCTCCCCTTGGTCCGTGTTAAGGGCGACACTCGGTCCATGTTTGAGGAGCCTGGCCCTGACGCTCCTCTCCGGCCTGTGTTTAAGGAGGCGGCCGTCCTCCCCTTGGTCCGTGTTAAGGGCGACACTCGGTCCATGTTTGAGGAGCCTGGCCCTGACGCTCCTCTCCGGCCTGTGTTTAAGGAGGCGGCCGTCCTCCCCTTGGTCTGTGTTAAGGGCGACACTCGGTCCATGTTTGAGGAGCCTGGCCCTGACGCTCCTCTCCGGCCTGTGTTTAAGGAGGCGGCCGTCCTCCCCTTGGTCCGTGTTAAGGGCGACACTCGGTCCATGTTTGAGGAGCCTGGCCCTGACGCTCCTCTCCGGCCTGTGTTTAAGGAGGCGGCCGTCCTCCCCTTGGTCCGTGTTAAGGGCGACACTCGGTCCATGTTTGAGGAGCCTGGCCCTGACGCTCCTCTCCGGCCTGTGTTTAAGGAGGCGGCCGTCCTCCCCTTGGTCTGTGTTAAGGGCGACACTCGGTCCATGTTTGAGGAGCCTGGCCCTGACGCTCCTCTCCGGCCTGTGTTTAAGGAGGCGGCCGTCCTCCCCTTGGTCTGTGTTAAGGGCGACACTCGGTCCATGTTTGAGGAGCCTGGCCCTGACGCTCCTCTCCGGCCTGTGTTTAAGGAGGCGGCCGTCCTCCACTTCCTTCCATGCACCACCACATTCGCAGTTGACACTTTGCCATTTTTTCAGAGAGGTGACACTTAGTCGTTTTTTCGAAAGTTGACACTTAGTCGTTTTTTCGAAAGTTGACACTTTGCCGTTTTTTCAGAGAGGCGACACTTAGTCGTTTTTTCGAAAGTTGACACTTAGCAGTTTTTTCGAAAGTTGACACTTAGCCGTTTTTTCGAAAGTTGACACTTAGCCGTTTTTTCGAAAGTTGACACTTAGTCACTTTTTCGCCACAGTGACACCTCCAGCGCGTGCCACGGCGCTTTTCAGGTCTTCTATCCGACCTTGTGCTGTCGAGGACGGCGTGTCCGACGCCGTGGGGAGACCAGCACCATCTCCTCCATACTCGTAAACGGGGTGCTTTGGAAAACGGGGGGAAAGTCGATGAGTACACTGACTACTGGGACCATTTCATTGTACTCTGGCGCACCTGAAGACCAAAAAAGGTACTGCACCTTAGCCCGGGTACCTCACCCCCTGGTACCTCGAGGAGAACTTAGAAAAATTTCGACAAATTTTTGGTGAGCTCCAGGGAGAGAGGCTGATTTTTCGCTTTTTGAGGCCGACCGCCGAACCGGCGCGGGGCGGACTCACAAGCCCCGCAGAGCCGTGGGCACTTAGTCGTTTTTTCAGAGAGGCGACACTTAGTCGTTTTTTCAGAGGCGACACTTAGTCGTTTTTTCGAAAGTTGACACTTAGCCGTTTTTTCGAAAGTCGACACTTAGCCGTTTTTTTGGAAAGTTGACACTTAGTCGTTTTTTCGAAAGTTGACACTTAGTCGTTTTTTCGCCACAATTGGCTCTGAGCTCCAGGGGGAGAGCCTGGTTTTGCCTTATTTCAGGCCGGCTGGGGAACCGGCGCGGGTCGGATGCACGAGCCCGGCAGAGCCGTGGGCACTTAGAAAATTTTCGCCGATTAAGCTGGGACCTCCAGGCGGAGACCGGCATTCCTCGTCCTCGGGGTTCGACCCAGGAACCGGCGCTGGGCAGACGCCGTAGCCACGCAGAGCCGTGGGCACTTAGAAAATATTCGCCAAGTTGGCTCTGAGCTCCAGGCGGAGAGGCTGGTTTTGCCTTATATCAGGCCGGCTGGGGAACCGGCGCGGGTCGGATGCACGAGCCCGCAGAGCCGTGGGCACTTTGCCATTTTCTCAGAGTCGACACTTAGTCGTTTTTTCAGAGAGGCGACACTCTGTCGTTTTTTCGAAAGTTGACACTTTGCCGTTTTTTCAGAGAGGCGACACTTAGCCGTTTTTTCAGAGATGTGACACTTAGCCGTTTTTTCAGAGATGTGACACTTAGCCGTTTTTTCAGAGATGTGACACTTTGCCGTTTTTTCGAAAGTTGACACTTAGCCGTTTTTTCGAAAGTCGACACTTAGCCGTTTTTTCAGAGATGTGACACTTTGCCGTTTTTTCGAAAGTTGACACTTAGCCGTTTTTTCGAAAGTTGACACTTAGTCGTTTTTTCACAGATGTGACACTTAGAAACTTTTTGCCAAGTTGGCTGTGAGCTCCAGGAGGAGACCGTTATTTTTCGTCATTCGAGGCCGACTGCGGAACCGGCGCTGGGCGGACGCCAAAGCTCGGCAGGGCCGTGGGCACTTAGAAACTTTTTGCCAAGTTGGCTGTGAGCTCCAGGAGGAGACCGTTATTTTTCGTCATTCGAGGCCGACTGCGGAACCGGCGCTGGGCGGACGCCAAAGCTCGGCAGGGCCGTGGGCACTTAGAAACTTTTTGCCAAGTTGGCTGTGAGCTCCAGGAGGAGACCGTCATTTTTCGTCATTCGAGGCCGACTGCGGAACCGGCGCTGAGCGGACGCCAAAGCTCGGCAGGGCCGTGGGCACTTAGAAACTTTTTGCCAAGTTGGCTGTGAGCTCCAGGAGGAGACCGTTATTTTTCGTCATTCGAGGCCGACTGCGGAACCGGCGCTGGGCGGACGCCAAAGCTCGGCAGGGCCGTGGGCACTTAGAAACTTTTTGCCAAGTTGGCTGTGAGCTCCAGGAGGAGACCGTTATTTTTCGTCATTCGAGGCCGACTGCGGAACCGGCGCTGGGCGGACGCCAAAGCTCGGCAGGGCCGTGGGCACTTAGAAACTTTTTGCCAAGTTGGCTGTGAGCTCCAGGAGGAGACCGTTATTTTTCGTCATTCGAGGCCGACTGCGGAACCGGCGCTGGGCGGACGCCAAAGCTCGGCAGGGCCGTGGGCACTTAGAAACTTTTTGCCAAGTTGGCTGTGAGCTCCAGGAGGAGACCGTCATTTTTCGTCATTCGAGGCCGACTGCGGCACCGGCGCTGAGCGGACGCCAAAGCTCGGCAGGGCCGTGGGCACTTAGAAACTTTTTGCCAAGTTGGCTGTGAGCTCCAGGAGGAGACCGTTATTTTTCGTCATTCGAGGCCGACTGCGGAACCGGCGCTGGGCGGACGCCAAAGCTCGGCAGGGCCGTGGGCACTTAGAAACTTTTTGCCAAGTTGGCTGTGAGCTCCAGGAGGAGACCGTCATTTTTCGTCATTCGAGGCCGACTGCGGAACCGGCGCTGAGCGGACGCCAAAGCTCGGCAGGGCCGTGGGCACTTAGAAACTTTTTGCCAAGTTGGCTGTGAGCTCCAGGAGGAGACCGTTATTTTTCGTCATTCGAGGCCGACTGCGGAACCGGCGCTGGGCGGACGCCAAAGCTCGGCAGGGCCGTGGGCACTTAGAAACTTTTTGCCAAGTTGGCTGTGAGCTCCAGGAGGAGACCGTTATTTTTCGTCATTCGAGGCCGACTGCGGAACCGGCGCTGGGCGGACGCCAAAGCTCGGCAGGGCCGTGGGCACTTAGAAACTTTTTGCCAAGTTGGCTGTGAGCTCCAGGAGGAGACCGTTATTTTTCGTCATTCGAGGCCGACTGCGGAACCGGCGCTGGGCGGACGCCAAAGCTCGGCAGGGCCGTGGGCACTTAGAAACTTTTTGCCAAGTTGGCTGTGAGCTCCAGGAGGAGACCGTCATTTTTCGTCATTCGAGGCCGACTGCGGCACCGGCGCTGAGCGGACGCCAAAGCTCGGCAGGGCCGTGGGCACTTAGAAACTTTTTGCCAAGTTGGCTGTGAGCTCCAGGAGGAGACCGTTATTTTTCGTCATTCGAGGCCGACTGCGGAACCGGCGCTGGGCGGACGCCAAAGCTCGGCAGGGCCGTGGGCACTTAGAAACTTTTTGCCAAGTTGGCTGTGAGCTCCAGGAGGAGACCGTCATTTTTCGTCATTCGAGGCCGACTGCGGAACCGGCGCTGAGCGGACGCCAAAGCTCGGCAGGGCCGTGGGCACTTAGAAACTTTTTGCCAAGTTGGCTGTGAGCTCCAGGAGGAGACCGTTATTTTTCGTCATTCGAGGCCGACTGCGGAACCGGCGCTGGGCGGACGCCAAAGCTCGGCAGGGCCGTGGGCACTTAGAAACTTTTTGCCAAGTTGGCTGTGAGCTCCAGGAGGAGACCGTTATTTTTCGTCATTCGAGGCCGACTGCGGAACCGGCGCTGGGCGGACGCCAAAGCTCGGCAGGGCCGTGGGCACTTAGAAACTTTTTGCCAAGTTGGCTGTGAGCTCCAGGAGGAGACCGTTATTTTTCGTCATTCGAGGCCGACTGCGGAACCGGCGCTGGGCGGACGCCAAAGCTCGGCAGGGCCGTGGGCACTTAGAAACTTTTTGCCAAGTTGGCTGTGAGCTCCAGGAGGAGACCGTCATTTTTCGTCATTCGAGGCCGACTGCGGCACCGGCGCTGAGCGGACGCCAAAGCTCGGCAGGGCCGTGGGCACTTAGAAACTTTTTGCCAAGTTGGCTGTGAGCTCCAGGAGGAGACCGTTATTTTTCGTCATTCGAGGCCGACTGCGGAACCGGCGCTGGGCGGACGCCAAAGCTCGGCAGGGCCGTGGGCACTTAGAAACTTTTTGCCAAGTTGGCTGTGAGCTCCAGGAGGAGACCGTCATTTTTCGTCATTCGAGGCCGACTGCGGAACCGGCGCTGAGCGGACGCCAAAGCTCGGCAGGGCCGTGGGCACTTAGAAACTTTTTGCCAAGTTGGCTGTGAGCTCCAGGAGGAGACCGTTATTTTTCGTCATTCGAGGCCGACTGCGGAACCGGCGCTGGGCGGACGCCAAAGCTCGGCAGGGCCGTGGGCACTTAGAAACTTTTTGCCAAGTTGGCTGTGAGCTCCAGGAGGAGACCGTTATTTTTCGTCATTCGAGGCCGACTGCGGAACCGGCGCTGGGCGGACGCCAAAGCTCGGCAGGGCCGTGGGCACTTAGAAACTTTTTGCCAAGTTGGCTGTGAGCTCCAGGAGGAGACCGTTATTTTTCGTCATTCGAGGCCGACTGCGGAACCGGCGCTGGGCGGACGCCAAAGCTCGGCAGGGCCGTGGGCACTTAGAAACTTTTTGCCAAGTTGGCTGTGAGCTCCAGGAGGAGACCGTCATTTTTCGTCATTCGAGGCCGACTGCGGCACCGGCGCTGAGCGGACGCCAAAGCTCGGCAGGGCCGTGGGCACTTAGAAACTTTTTGCCAAGTTGGCTGTGAGCTCCAGGAGGAGACCGTTATTTTTCGTCATTCGAGGCCGACTGCGGAACCGGCGCTGGGCGGACGCCAAAGCTCGGCAGGGCCGTGGGCACTTAGAAACTTTTTGCCAAGTTGGCTGTGAGCTCCAGGAGGAGACCGTCATTTTTCGTCATTCGAGGCCGACTGCGGCACCGGCGCTGAGCGGACGCCAAAGCTCGGCAGGGCCGTGGGCACTTAGAAACTTTTTGCCAAGTTGGCTGTGAGCTCCAGGAGGAGACCGTTATTTTTCGTCATTCGAGGCCGACTGCGGAACCGGCGCTGGGCGGACGCCAAAGCTCGGCAGGGCCGTGGGCACTTAGAAACTTTTTGCCAAGTTGGCTGTGAGCTCCAGGAGGAGACCGTCATTTTTCGTCATTCGAGGCCGACTGCGGCACCGGCGCTGAGCGGACGCCAAAGCTCGGCAGGGCCGTGGGCACTTAGAAACTTTTTGCCAAGTTGGCTGTGAGCTCCAGGAGGAGACCGTTATTTTTCGTCATTCGAGGCCGACTGCGGAACCGGCGCTGGGCGGACGCCAAAGCTCGGCAGGGCCGTGGGCACTTAGAAACTTTTTGCCAAGTTGGCTGTGAGCTCCAGGAGGAGACCGTCATTTTTCGTCATTCGAGGCCGACTGCGGCACCGGCGCTGAGCGGACGCCAAAGCTCGGCAGGGCCGTGGGCACTTTGCCACTTTTTCGCCACAATTGGCTGTGAGCTCCAGGAGGAGACCGTTATTTTTCGTCATTCTAGGCCGGTTGCAGAACCGGCGCGGCTCGGATGCACGAGCCCGCAGAGCCGTGGGCACTTAGAAAAATTTCAGAGAGGCGACACTTTGCCATTTTTTCAGAGAGGTGACACTTAGTCGTTTTTTCGAAAGTTGACACTTAGCCGTTTTTTCGAAAGTTGACACTTAGTCGTTTTTTCGAAAGTTGACACTTAGTCGTTTTTTCGCCAAAGTGCCCACCTCCAGCGCGTGCCACGGCGCTTTCCAGGTCTTCTATCCGACCTTGTGCTGTCGAGGACGGCGTGTCCGACGCCGTGGGGAGACCAGCACCATCTCCTCCATACTCGTAAACGAGGTGCTTTGGAAAACGGGGGGAAAGTCGATGAGTACACTGACTACTGGGACCATTTCATTGTACTCTGGCGCACCTGAAGACCAAAAAAGGTACTGCACCTTAGCCCGGGTACCTCACCCCCTGGTACCTCGAGGTGAGCTCCAGGGAGAGAGGCTGATTTTTTGCTTTTTGAGGCCGACCACCGAACCGGCGCGGGGCGGACTCACAAGCCCCGCAGAGCCGTGGGCACTTAGTCGTTTTTTCGAAAGTTGACACTTAGTCGTTTTTTCGCCGATTTTGCTGGGACCTCCAGGCGAGGACCGGCGTTTTTCGTCTTCCGGGTCCGACCCGGGAACCAGCGCCGAGCGGACACATTCGCTCGCTAGTGCCGTTGGCACTTAGAAAATTTTTCGTTTGTCATGAGCTCCGGGCGGAGACCGGCGTTTTTCGTCTTCCGGGTCCGACCCGGGAACCAGCGCCGAGCGGACACATTCGCTCGCAAGTGCCGTTGGCACTTAGAAAATTTTTCGTTTGTCATGAGCTCCGGGCGGAGAGCGGCGTTTTTCGTCTTCCGGGTTCGACCCGGGAACCAGCGCCGAGCGGACACATTCGCTCGCTAGTGCCGTTGGCACTTAGAAAATGTTTCGTTTGTCATGAGCTCCGGGCGGAGAGCGGCGTTTTTCGTCTTCCGGGTTCGACCCGGGAACCAGCGCCGAGCGGACACATTCGCTCGCTAGTGCCGTTGGCACTTAGAAAATTTTTCGTTTGTCATGAGCTCCGGGCGGAGAGAGCGGCGTTTTTCGTCTTCCGGGTTCGACCCGGGAACCAGCGCCGAGCGGACACATTCGCTCGCTAGTGCCGTTGGCACTTAGAAAATTTTTCGTTTGTCATGAGCTCCGGGCGGAGAGCGGCGTTTTTCGTCTTCCGGGTTCGACCCGGGAACCAGCGCCGAGCGGACACATTCGCTCGCTAGTGCCGTTGGCACTTAGAAAATTTTTCGTTTGTCATGAGCTCCGGGCGGAGACCGGCATTTTTCGTCATTCGAGGCCGACGGGGGAACCAGCCGGAGCGGACACGTTTGCTCGGAAGAGCCGTTGGCACTTAGAAAAAATTCCGTGTCTCGTGAGCTCCAGGGGGGACAGGCTGGTTTTATTCATCCGTAGCCGACATGGGAACCAGCGCGGAGCGGATTGGTGTTGCGCTGCCATATACCTCATCTCTCTCAAGAGTCCCCCCCTTATACGTGCCGATGGTGTTTTGGAAAACGGGGGGTAACTGGATGAGTACACTGACTAGTGGGACCAAGTACACTAATAGCCCCTGGTACCTAAAATGGAAGTATAGAGGCCGACTTTCGGGCAAGATCACGCCGGGTTAGGCTTCCAGGACCTCGGCTAAGCAATTTTAACGGGTTGCCCGGTTCTTTTTTGAACCAGCCCGGTTCTTTTTTTTTATCCAGCCCGGTTCTTTTTACACTTCCAGCTGGAGCTCGGGAGCGGCTTTTTGCACAAGATCACGCCGTGTTAGGCTTCCAGGACCTCAGCTAAGCAATTTTAACGGGTCGCCCGGTTCTTTTTTGATCCAGCCCGGTTCTTTTTTTTATCCAGCCTGGTTCTTTTTACACTTCCAGCTGGAGCTCGGGAGCGGCTTTTTGCACAAGAACACGCCGTGTTAGGCTTCCAGGACCTCGGCTAAGCAATTTTAACGGGTCGCCCGGTTCTTTTTTGATCCAGCCCGGTTCTTTTTTTTATCCAGCCTGGTTCTTTTTACACTTCCAGCTGGAGCTCGGGAGCGGCTTTTTGCACAAGAACACGCCGTGTTAGGCTTCCAGGACCTCGGCTAAGCAATTTTAACGGGTCGCCCGGTTCTTTTTTGATCCAGCCCGGTTCTTTTTTTTATCCAGCCTGGTTCTTTTTACACTTCCAGCTGGAGCTCGGGAGCGGCTTTTTGCACAAGATCACGCCGTGTTAGGCTTCCAGGACCTCGGCTAAGCAATTTTAACGGGTCGCCCGGTTCTTTTTTGATCCAGCCCGGTTCTTTTTTTTATCCAGCCTGGTTCTTTTTACACTTCCAGCTGGAGCTCGGGAGCGGCTTTTTGCACAAGATCACGCCGTGTTAGGCTTCCAGGACCTCGGCTAAGCAATTTTAACGGGTCGCCCGGTTCTTTTTTTTTATCCAGCCCGGTTCTTTTTTTATCCAGCCCGGTTCTTTTTACACTTCCAGCTGGAGCTCGGGAGCGGCTTTTTGCACAAGATCACGCCGTGTTAGGCTTCCAGGACCTCGGCTAAGCAATTTTAACGGGTTGCCCGGTTCTTTTTTGAACCAGCCCGGTTCTTTTTTTTATCCAGCCTGGTTCTTTTTACACTTCCAGCTGGAGCTCGGGAGCGGCTTTTTGCACAAGAACACGCCGTGTTAGGCTTCCAGGACCTCGGCTAAGCAATTTTAACGGGTCGCCCGGTTCTTTTTTGATCCAGCCCGGTTCTTTTTTTTATCCAGCCTGGTTCTTTTTACACTTCCAGCTGGAGCTCGGGAGCGGCTTTTTGCACAAGAACACGCCGTGTTAGGCTTCCAGGACCTCGGCTAAGCAATTTTAACGGGTTGCCCGGTTCTTTTTTGAACCAGCCCGGTTCTTTTTTTTATCCAGCCTGGTTCTTTTTACACTTCCAGCTGGAGCTCGGGAGCGGCTTTTTGCACAAGAACACGCCGTGTTAGGCTTCCAGGACCTCGGCTAAGCAATTTTAACGGGTCGCCCGGTTCTTTTTTGATCCAGCCCGGTTCTTTTTTTTATCCAGCCTGGTTCTTTTTACACTTCCAGCTGGAGCTCGGGAGCGGCTTTTTGCACAAGATCACGCCGTGTTAGGCTTCCAGGACCTCGGCTAAGCAATTTTAACGGGTCGCCCGGTTCTTTTTTTTATCCAGCCCGGTTCTTTTTTTATCCAGCCCGGTTCTTTTTACACTTCCAGCTGGAGCTCGGGAGCGGCTTTTTGCACAAGATCACGCCGTGTTAGGCTTCCAGGACCTCGGCTAAGCAATTTTAACGGGTCGCCCGGTTCTTTTTTGATCCAGCCCGGTTCTTTTTTTTATCCAGCCTGGTTCTTTTTACACTTCCAGCTGGAGCTCGGGAGCGGCTTTTTGCACAAGAACACGCCGTGTTAGGCTTCCAGGACCTCGGCTAAGCAATTTTAACGGGTCGCCCGGTTCTTTTTTTTATCCAGCCCGGTTCTTTTTTTATCCAGCCCGGTTCTTTTTACACTTCCAGCTGGAGCTCGGGAGCGGCTTTTTGCACAAGATCACGCCGTGTTAGGCTTCCAGGACCTCGGCTAAGCAATTTTAACGGGTCGCCCGGTTCTTTTTTGATCCAGCCCGGTTCTTTTTTTTATCCAGCCTGGTTCTTTTTACACTTCCAGCTGGAGCTCGGGAGCGGCTTTTTGCACAAGAACACGCCGTGTTAGGCTTCCAGGACCTCGGCTAAGCAATTTTAACGGGTCGCCCGGTTCTTTTTTTTATCCAGCCCGGTTCTTTTTTTATCCAGCCCGGTTCTTTTTACACTTCCAGCTGGAGCTCGGGAGCGGCTTTTTGCACAAGATCACGCCGTGTTAGGCTTCCAGGACCTCGGCTAAGCAATTTTAACGGGTCGCCCGGTTCTTTTTTGATCCAGCCCGGTTCTTTTTTTTATCCAGCCCGGTTCTTTTTACACTTCCAGCTGGAGCTTGGGAGCGGCTTTTTGCACAAGAACACGCCGTGTTAGGCTTCCAGGACCTCGGCTAAGCAATTTTAACGGGTCGCCCGGTTCTTTTTTGATCCAGCCCGGTTCTTTTTTTATCCAGCCCGGTTCTTTTTACACTTCCAGCTGGAGCTCGGGAGCGGCTTTTTGCACAAGATCACGCCGGGTTAGGCTTCCAGGACCTCGGCTAAGCAATTTTAACGGGTCGCCCGGTTCTTTTTTGATCCAGCCCGGTTCTTTTTTTATCCAGCCCGGTTCTTTTTACACTTCCAGCTGGAGCTCGGGAGCGGTTTTTTGCACAAGATCACGCCGTGTTAGGCTTCCAGGACCTCGGCTAAGCAATTTTAACGGGTCGCCCGGTTCTTTTTTGATCCAGCCCGGTTCTTTTTTTTATCCAGCCCGGTTCTTTTCACACTTCCAGCTGGAGCTCGGCAGCGGCTATTTGCACAAGATCACGCCGGGTTAGGCTTCCAGGACCTCGGCTAAGCAATTTTAACGGGTCGCCCGGTTCTTTTTTGATCCAGCCCGGTTCTTTTTTTATCCAGCCCGGTTCTTTTTACACTTCCAGCTGGAGCTCGGGAGCGGCTTTTTGCACAAGATCACGCCGTGTTAGGCTTCCAGGACCTCGGCTAAGCAATTTTAACGGGTCGCCCGGTTCTTTTTTGATCCAGCCCGGTTCTTTTTTTATCCAGCCCGGTTCTTTTTACACTTCCAGCTGGAGCTCGGGAGCGGTTTTTTGCACAAGATCACGCCGTGTTAGGCTTCCAGGACCTCGGCTAAGCAATTTTAACGGGCCGCCCGGTTCTTTTTTGATCCAGCCCGGTTCTTTTTTGATCCAGCCCGGTTCTTTTTCCACTTCCAGCTGGAGCTCAGCAGCGGCTTTTTGCACAAGATCACGCCGGGTTAGGCTTCCAGGACCTCGGCTAAGCAATTTTAACGGGTCGCCCGGTTCTTTTTTGATCCAGCCCGGTTCTTTTTTTATCCAGCCCGGTTCTTTTTACACTTCCAGCTGGAGCTCGGGAGCGGTTTTTTGCACAAGATCACGCCGTGTTAGGCTTCCAGGACCTCGGCTAAGCAATTTTAACGGGCCGCCCGGTTCTTTTTTGATCCAGCCCGGTTCTTTTTTGATCCAGCCCGGTTCTTTTTCCACTTCCAGCTGGAGCTCAGCAGCGGCTTTTTGCACAAGATCACGCCGGGTTAGGCTTCCAGGACCTCGGCTAAGCACTTCTAACGGGTCGCCCGGTTCTTTTTTTGAACCAGCCCGGTTCTTTTTACACTTCCAGCTGGAGCTCAGCAGCGGCTTTTTGCACAAGATCACGCCGGGTTAGGGTTCCAGGACCTCGGCTAAGCAATTTTAACGGGCCGCCCGGTTCTTTTTTTGATCCAGCCCGGTTCTTTTTACACTTCCAGCTGGAGCTCAGCAGCGGCTTTTTGCACAAGATCACGCCGGGTTAGGCTTCCAGGACCTCGCCTAAGCACTTCTAACGGGCCCTGGTCCACCCCTGCCAGCGCATTTCAAAACTTGGCATTAATTTCGACCTAAGAGACGAAGTCTGATTTTTTTCTACCACTTGGGCGGCCTTTTTGCACCCAGAACACCCGCACCGGCACCATAAATTCGAAGGGTGCCGAGTGCGTCGGCGCAGATTCTGCGACGGAGTGACACTTCCCTCTTGTGGACATTCGGCGGTAGGTGAAATGCGCACTCGGTCTTCTCTTTTCTTTTCCTTCCAGTGAAACTTTGGCAACATTCTGCGAGCTGCTGGCTTCCAGAACCTCGGCCAAGCAGGTGGAGGATTTTTTTCCACTTCCAGCTGGAGGTGAGGAGGGACTTTTTGGGCAAGATCACGCCGACTTAGCAAGCAAGGTGGAAGTGCCAGCATGCTCCGTGGCTGGAAGTGTGGATGTGCCAGCACCCTCCCTGCCTATGGAAGTGTGGAGCTCCAGCACCCTCCCTGCCTATGGAAGTGTGGAGCTCCAGCACCCTCCCTGCCTATGGAAGTGTGGAGCTCCAGCACCCTCCCTGCCTATGGAAGTGTGGAGCTCCAGCACCCTCCCTGCCTATGGAAGTGTGGAGCTCCAGCACCCTCCCTGCCTATGGAAGTGTGGAGCTCCAGCACCCTCCCTGCCTATGGAAGTGTGGAGCTCCAGCACCCTCCCTGCCTATGGAAGTGTGGAGCTCCAGCACCCTCCCTGCCTATGGAAGTGTGGAGCTCCAGCACCCTCCCTGCCTATGGAAGTGTGGAGCTCCAGCACCCTCCCTGCCTATGGAAGTGTGGAGCTCCAGCACCCTCCCTGCCTATGGAAGTGTGGAGCTCCAGCACCCTCCCTGCCTATGGAAGTGTGGAGCTCCAGCACCCTCCCTGCCTATGGAAGTGTGGAGCTCCAGCACCCTCCCTGCCTATGGAAGTGTGGAGCTCCAGCACCCTCCCTGCCTATGGAAGTGTGGAGCTCCAGCACCCTCCCTGCCTATGGAAGTGTGGAGCTCCAGCACCCTCCCTGCCTATGGAAGTGTGGAGCTCCAGCACCCTCCCTGCCTATGGAAGTGTGGAGCTCCAGCACCCTCCCTGCCTATGGAAGTGTGGAGCTCCAGCACCCTCCCTGCCTATGGAAGTGTGGAGCTCCAGCACCCTCCCTGCCTATGGAAGTGTGGAGCTCCAGCACCCTCCCTGCCTATGGAAGTGTGGAGCTCCAGCACCCTCCCTGCCTATGGAAGTGTGGAGCTCCAGCACCCTCCCTGCCTATGGAAGTGTGGAGCTCCAGCACCCTCCCTGCCTATGGAAGTGTGGAGCTCCAGCACCCTCCCTGCCTATGGAAGTGTGGAGCTCCAGCACCCTCCCTGCCTATGGAAGTGTGGAGCTCCAGCACCCTCCCTGCCTATGGAAGTGTGGAGCTCCAGCACCCTCCCTGCCTATGGAAGTGTGGAGCTCCAGCACCCTCCCTGCCTATGGAAGTGTGGAGCTCCAGCACCCTCCCTGCCTATGGAAGTGTGGAGCTCCAGCACCCTCCCTGCCTATGGAAGTGTGGAGCTCCAGCACCCTCCCTGCCTATGGAAGTGTGGAGCTCCAGCACCCTCCCTGCCTATGGAAGTGTGGAGCTCCAGCACCCTCCCTGCCTATGGAAGTGTGGAGCTCCAGCACCCTCCCTGCCTATGGAAGTGTGGAGCTCCAGCACCCTCCCTGCCTATGGAAGTGTGGAGCCTCCAGCACCCTCCCTGCCTATGGAAGTGTGGAGCTCCAGCACCCTCCCTGCCTATGGAAGTGTGGAGCTCCAGCACCCTCCCTGCCTATGGAAGTGTGGAGCTCCAGCACCCTCCCTGCCTATGGAAGTGTGGAGCTCCAGCACCCTCCCTGCCTATGGAAGTGTGGAGCTCCAGCACCCTCCCTGCCTATGGAAGTGTGGAGCTCCAGCACCCTCCCTGCCTATGGAAGTGTGGAGCTCCAGCACCCTCCCTGCCTATGGAAGTGTGGAGCTCCAGCACCCTCCCTGCCTATGGAAGTGTGGAGCTCCAGCACCCCTCCCTGCCTATGGAAGTGTGGAGCTCCAGCACCCTCCCTGCTATGGAAGTGTGGAGCTCCAGCACCCTCCCTGCCTATGGAAGTGTGGAGCTCCAGCACCCTCCCTGCCTATGGAAGTGTGGAGCTCCAGCACCCTCCCTGCCTATGGAAGTGTTGGAGCTCCAGCACCCTCCCTGCCTATGGAAGTGTGGAGCTCCAGCACCCTCCCTGCTATGGAAGTGTGGAGCTCCAGCACCCTCCCTGCCTATGGAAGTGTGGAGCTCCAGCACCCTCCCTGCCTATGGAAGTGTGGAGCTCCAGCACCCTCCCTGCCTATGGAAGTGTGGAGCTCCAGCACCCTCCCTGACTATGGAAGTGTGGAGCTCCAGCACCCTCCCTGCCTATGGAAGTGTGGAGCTCCAGCACCCTCCGTGCCTATGGAAGTGTGGAGCTCCAGCACCCTCCCCTGCGCTATGGAAGTGTGGCGCTCCAGCACCCTCCGTGCCTGGAGCTATGGAAGTATGGAGCTCCAGCACCCTCCGTGCCTATGGAAGTGTGGAGCTCCAGCACCCTCCGTGCCTGGAGCTATGGAAGTGTGGAGCTCCAGCACCCTCCGTGCCTAGGGAAGTGTGGAGCTCCAGCACCCTCCGTGCCTATGGAAGAGCCACCTCCGCGGGCATGCTGCTCAACCACGCCGGCCAGAGTTCCAGCCGCTCGGCTACACTCTCTCACAAGCCCCGCCTGGAGCTCCCCAGCCCGCCCCTGGTACCCTCAACTACCGAGGCCAGCCGCTCGACCAGGCCGGCCCAGAGTTCCAGCCCGCTCGGATAAGCTCTGTCACTCTCCCGCTAAGCAGCCACCGGTAACGGGAAATGTCGCCGCCTTGTGGACACGCCGTTGTAAATGAATGGGCTTTCGCACTTAGTGCAATTTTCGCCAGCTCCGTGGCTGCAAGTATGGAGCTATGGAGCTATGGAGCCACCAGACAGGCTGGAGCTCTGGAGCTATGGAAGTATGGAGCTCTGGAGCTATGGAGCTATGGAGCTATGGAGCTCTGGGGCTATGGAGCTATGGAGCTATGGAGCTCTGGAGCTCTGGTGCTATGGAGCTATGGCGCTCTGGAAGTATGAGCTATGGAGCTATGGAGCTATGGAGCTATGGAAGTCTGGAGCTATGGAAGTATGGAGCTATGGAAGTATGGAGCTATGGAGCTATGGAGCTATGGAGCTATGGAGCTATGGAGCCACCAGCCAGCACCCTCCGTGGCTGGATCAATGGAAGTGTTTTAGGTACCAGGCAGCCAAAGGGCCGAGGCCTCACGCTCGACCACGCCGCGCAGAGTTCCAGCCGCTCGGATAAGCTCTGTCACTCACCACGCGCCGCAGACCACCGGTAACGGGGAAATGTCGCCCGGCCTTGTGGACACGCCGTTGTAAATGAATGGCTTTCGCACTTAGTGCAATTTTCGCCAACTCTCTGACTGGAGCTATGGAAGTATGGAGCTATGGAGCCACCAGCCACCCAGGCTGGAGCTATGGAGCTCTGGAGCTATGGAGCTCTGGTGCTATGGAAGTATGGAGCTATGGAGCTATGGAAGTATGGCGCTATGGAGCTATGGAGCTCTGGAAGTATGGAGCTATGGAGCTCTGGAGGTATGGAGCTATGGAGCCCTGGAGCCCTGGAGCTATGGAGCCCTGGAGCCCTGGAGCTATGGAGCCCTGGAGCTATGGAGCTATGGAGCCCTGGAGCTATGGAGCCCTGGAGCTATGGAGCTATGGAGCTCTGGTGCTATGGAGCTATGGAGCTCTGGTGCTATGGAGCTATGGAGCTCTGGTGCTATGGAGCTATGGAGCTCTGGTGCTATGGAGCTATGGAGCTCTGGTGCTATGGAGCTCTGGAGCTCTGGTGCTATGGAGCTATGGAGCTCTGGTGCTATGGAGCTCTGGAGCTCTGGTGCTATGGAGCTCTGGAGCTCTGGTGCTATGGAGCTATGGAGCTCTGGTGCTATGGAGCTATGAGCTCTGGTGCTATGGAGCTATGGAGCTCTGGTGCTATGGAGCTATGGAGCTATGGAGCCACCAGCCAGCACCCCTCCGTGGCTGGATCAATGGAAGTGTTTTAGGTACCAGGCAGCCAAGGGCCGGGGCCTCACGCTCGACCACGCCGGCGCAGAGTTCCAGCCGCTCGGATAAGCTCTGTCACTCACCCGCCGCGCAGCCACCGGTAACGGGGAAATGTCGCCGCCTGGCGGACACGCCGTTGTAAATGAATGGCTTTCGCACTTAGTGCAATTTTAGCCAACTCCGTGGCTGCAAGTATGGAAGTATGGAGCTATGGAGCCACCAGCCAGCACCCTCCGCGGCTGGAGCTATGGAAGTATGGAGCTATGGAGCTATGGAGCTCTGGAAGTATGGAGCTATGGAGCTCTGGAGGTATGGAGCTATGGAGCCCTGGAGCCCTGGAGCTATGGAGCCCTGGAGCTATGGAGCTATGGAGCCCTGGAGCTATGGAGCCCTGGAGCTATGGAGCTATGGAGCTCTGGTGCTATGGAGCTATGGAGCTCTGGTGCTATGGAGCTATGGAGCTCTGGTGCTATGGAGCTATGGAGCTCTGGTGCTATGGAGCTATGGAGCTCTGGTGCTATGGAGCTATGGAGCTCTGGTGCTATGGAGCTATGGAGCTCTGGTGCTATGGAGCTATGGAGCTCTGGTGCTATGGAGCTATGGAGCTCTGGTGCTATGGAGCTATGGAGCTCTGGTGCTATGGAGCTATGGAGGCTATGGAGCTCTGGTGCTATGGAGCTATGGAGCTCTGGTGCTATGGAGCTATGGAGCTCTGGTGCTATGGAGCTATGGAGCTCTGGTGCTATGGAGCTCTGGTGCTATGGAGCTCTGGTGCTATGGAGCTATGAGCTCTGGTGCTATGGAGCTCTGGAGCTCTGGAGGTATGGAGCTATGGAGCTATGGAGCCACCAGCCAGCACCCTCCGTGGCTGGATCAATGGAAGTGTTTTAGGTACCAGGCAGCCAAAGGGCCGAGGCCTCACGCTCGACCACGCCGGCGCAGAGTTCCAGCCGCTCGGATAAGCTCTGTCACTCACCCGCCGCGCAGCCACCGGTAACGGGGAAATGTCGCCGCCTTGTGGACACGCCGTTGTAAATGAATGGGCTTTCGCACTTAGTGCAATTTTAGCACACTCTCTGACTGGAGCTATGGAAGTATGGAGCTATGGAGCCACCAGCCACCCAGGCTGGAGCTATGGAGCTATGGAGCTCTGGTGCTATGGAGCTATGGAGCTCTGGTGCTATGGAGCTATGGAGCTCTGGTGCTATGGAGCTATGGAGCTCTGGTGCTATGGAGCTATGGAGCTCTGGTGCTATGGAGCTATGGAGCTCTGGTGCTATGGAGCTATGGAGCTCTGGTGCTATGGAGCTCTGGAGCTCTGGAGGTATGGAGCTATGGAGCTATGGAGCCACCAGCCAGCACCCTCCGTGGCTGGATCAATGGAAGTGTTTTAGGTACCAGGCAGCCAAGGGCCGGGGCCTCACGCTCGACCACGCCGGCGCAGAGTTCCAGCCGCTCGGATAAGCTCTGTCACTCACCCGCCGACGCAGCCACCGGTAACGGGGAAATGTC